>NW_025110511.1:0-105472 GCF_011392965.1 Frieseomelitta varia | reverse complement strand
TTTTTTTACTATCGTTATCGTTTCGATGAATTATCCGCGATAAACGTAGGCAAACATTCTCTCTAGGCACGACACGCGAACGCGCGATCGATTTCACACATCGCTGACAATGAGAGACGAAATGTCGATCGACGAGGTCACCAGTGCTAATCGCGCGCGGCTCTCGCGTCTCGGTGTGACGTAACGTATCGGTAAAAAGCAGCGAAATCGCCCGTGAACACCAGTCGCGCGAGCGGCTGTTATCGCTCGGAGATACCCTCGACGATCGGCTCGACCTGCGAATCGTTTCGACCGAGGACTCCTTCTCTCGCGAAGAAAGAGAGGTGGGAAAGATGTGAGACTTACCCTCGTGTCCAGAATTTCCATTATCTTCTCCTTCGCAGTTCGTACGTCGTCGGGTCGCCCCGCGACCTTTATGTGCGGATCTGCAAAGAGAGGCCGAATTATGTAATGTTACGCGACAATATTTGCGTGTCAATCCTCTCGTGATCGAAATTCGACGAGCACTAGCCCGATCATCGGGATCGGCTGAGCTCTGTACATTTCGGAGCAGCACGTATCGTCGGAGTGGTTTTTAATATTCTCCGAACGCCGCACGCCCCTTGAATACGCTTTTCTTCCTGGATACAAGACGTGTCCCACTGGGGCAGGAAGACACATTCGGTTCGTCGACGATCGAGTCGAATCGAACTCGAAGGTTCAATCTTTCTACAACTACGACGCTACAACTACCGACGACCAAAGCACGAAATTTTCATCAGAGAGAACGAAAGTTGAAGTGAACGAGAAAAAAAAAAAAAATGAAAGAAACTTTATGGTACAATGGTGCGTACAAGCTTTTGTCTATATACCTTACGAAAAATTATTTAAACCTTTAAAGATACTATTTATCACGTCTATAAAGCAATTAACAAAAATCACACGATTGTAATATCAAAATAATCTAACAAAAATTATATAATTGTTTATTTTGTTATTTTCTAGTTCTAGTGTTAACACTAGAGTAAAAGAAACGGAAGATTTTTATGATAGAATAGGGTACGCAAGGGTTCACAAATGCACTGTCTCGTATCTATAAAATCATATCTAACAAAATTGTTACAATTATATAATTGGTCATTTAATTACATGATTAATATACAACTGAAATGTTATAATTATATAATTGGTCACTTTAGTAGTCCTAGTGTCATCGCTAAATAGTAAATGAAACAGACGATCTTAAGTAAATCTGAAGTAAAAGAAACGAAAGATCTTTATGATACAACAGAGCACGCAAAGATTTTATTTAGGTATTTATACGAAGCCCCCAAGAATACACTGTTTCGTATCTAACGTATATATATATATATATATATATATATATATATATATATATATATATATATATATATATATATATATATATATATATATATATATATATATATATCCAAATACGGTCATTTCGACCATTTCTGGCAGTTCTAGCGTTGAGTGCAGACAAAGAGAAAGGAACAAGGAGGCAAAGGAGGATCGAAGCGCGTGCAGCAAGTATTATTTATTTCGTAACCGATCGCCATAATGGTAAGGATGCATGATTCCAGCGGCTACTCGCGCCGCGAGCCACCTCCTCGTCTGGTCGGATTCCAACGCGCGAACCAAAGCTTTCCAAAAAAGAAAAATGAAAAGAGAATGAAAGAAAGGAGGAATCGATACTCGCCGGTGAGTTGGCGCAAAAATAGCGGGGATAACAGAGAGGATAACGACCAAGCCGGTTGCTAAGAGAAGAAAACTCGGGCCGAATCGAAACGGTGACCCAGAAATAGATCGCGGAGAGAACGCGCGTTGACGACCTTCGCGAATCTCCGCCGCTGCACGACAAAAGCCAACAGCGAGAGATAACGCGCGCGAATCGGTGAACCACGATCGGCGGCGAACGATCGATCATCAAGGTGTCGAACGATTATACGTGGCCATTTCCCGGGCTCGATGCATAATTTTGCGCGCGTTACGTAACCAGACATAACAGCGCCGATAAATCGTACCGGCGATCGGTTTCTGTTCGTGGAAAAATCGTGAATCGCAATACTTGCCAGACGAAGAGACAAAGATTGGCCGTTTTCAGTGTCACACATCGCGATCGCGCTGTTCAGATTCGCGTCGAATAATGGCACGATGTTTTGATCGCGATGCTCGAACGCGATCGGTTTCGATTTTAAGCGATCGTGTGTCTCGACAGTCAGTATCGTAGCTTCATCGAATTACTTTCTATTTTGACTAACTCTGATTAACGTGTGCATAAGTAGGCATAATAGTTTTCACTTCGTCTATTTTTATTGCTTGGTAATAAACGGGTTTTTTGACCGCTCGCGCGGGCAACTGTTTGCGGACCGTAACGAGCGACCAAAACCGTATAATATAATTCGTCGCCTTTCTTCTTGAACTCGCCGGCATCGTACGACATCACTGAATAGAAATTTATTGGGAAGTAATGAATTTATTATCCGTTTTGCCTTACACTTGAATATACTTGAAACTGAGGAAATGTTGCAATTCTGGAGCAACGAATTCTCTTGGCCGCATAATTACGCGAGCAGTTATTAATTTACGTCCTATAAAAAAAAATCCATTCGCGAAACCGTTAGAAAAATAAACGTGCAACCTTTTCTAAATTTGTTAACCGGGAAATACGTGCCAATTGTCACGACGCAAGTAGAGAATAAAATGTTGTTATAAAATAAATATTGTAATTAATATAATGTTATTATAAAATAAATGTTACAATTAAATTAAATTTCTCTGTCGTAAGTTGAACTGAAATGAAAGATTCGTCCCTGAGGAAGTTAAACAGTTGGAGATTTAAAATGGCTCGACGCGTTACCAGCGATTGAAGCGATTCGTAGAAGTTCAAGATATCTCGACATACTTTTTCCTACGATAATTTTCCATCGTGCGAACCCGAGCTTCCCGACTTTTACCGGTCAAACAGCTTGAAATGAACCCTCTGCCCTCGACAAACCTCTTTTGTTTCACCTATCAGCAATTTATTTACGAAGCATCTTCGTGAGCTTCAAACAAAACGACATATCATTGGAAATAATCATTCAAATGGTATTTAACACGAAATTTTTCCTGATTATATCTTTCCGATATGTATTTCCAACTTTACAATTATAATTTAAAGCAATCATCAACGTGCATTGCGGGTTTGCTAAAACAAATCTGATGACAGTTACAATCTTTGGAAAAGCAATACCCTTCGTTTATCATTTTTCCAAACTTTCGTAAGAAACAATAAGAAGTCTATGTAAATTACTGACTCATTCAAGATTGTCTTCAGAAATTTCTCCTTTCTGAAATTTCTTTTTGTTCTCCCTCTTACGTCATTACTCTGACTTTCGCTTTAAGCGTCAACACGTTCGTTGATAATTATCAACAAATTATCAACAAATTACACAAAAGAGGAAGTTCAATCTGTCGGCTAGATTCAAGTACGATGTCCTCAGCCGAGTGCAAAAGGATTAAATCTATCTCTTGTCAGTTTACTCGCCGAGTATACTCCGGAGCACGCTCGGCCACTCGTTATCAACGATACACGCGATTATCGCCGGGTCTGAATCGAACTGCCAGAAAGAGGATGAAAAACATTCTCTCTCTTGTTGTTCGCGAACGGACATTTCGTCAAGGTTTCGTTGCGTGCGTGCGCTTATCAATGGAAAAATTCAAAGGCGCAGGGCGTATGCACGACGTCGTAGGAAGTGGGAACGCGGATGCGGATGCGGGGCACAAGCTCACGCGCCGACCTTTACCAAGAGACTCGAAAGTAAAGTAAACGCGCCATCCTTGAGCGTCGCTATTATCTCCGCGTTGAGAAGTCTGTGGCCGTTCGGCCGGTGAATTCGAACGAATGGACTTGGAAAACAGACGACTTCGAGGCCGAAGGCAGAAAAGCTGAATAATTTACGCCACGACGACAGGACTGTTTGTCCCGAAATTGCAATGTTCCCTCAGTTTCAAGTATAATAAATTTATTATTAATAAATTCTAATATTGTTATTAATAAATTCTCGCAACAATTTCTATCCGACGATGTCGTATGCCGACGAGTTTCAAAAACAAAGCGACGAACTGTTGTGTACAGTTTGGTCGCTCGTTATGGTCCGCAATCGGTCCAAAAATCGTTCGAAACCCTACCGCAACGACAAAATTGTTTTCCAAGGAGAAGGCTAGGAAAATTTATCCCCGAAAATCGGAGATAAGATGGGTAAGGGTCTAGACAGATTATTTACATCGAATTATGCGTTCAGGCCATGGTGAGACGACCTCCGGAGGAGAATGGGCAACGAACAGCTGTTCGGGTCACGGAGGAAGGGATGAATCATTGAAAAGTTTCCACGGCGGTGAAGAAGAGAGAAAAAAAAAAAAGAGAAAAGAAAAAAGCGGACGGAGAGAAACACACCGTGATACGTTTCCGTTCGGCCCGGAGGAATTTTCGTCGGAGGCGACCGATACGAATCCGCTCTAGGAAACCTCGTCTTTTTACCTCGTCGACACGCGCTGCTGCACTCGAGAGCGAGCACTCGCGACTCCGTTTCGTAATCACTTTCGATTAATAGGCGCGTTCCGATAATCACGACAGTCGCGCCGGCAACGAGCTGCCCAATTTCTAGTTGACCATTTTCCAGAAAGCTACGCGAGTTTCCCTTTCGAATTTTCCACGTCGAAGGAAAAGAGACGTGGAAAAGAACGTGTGTGTGTCTCTCTCTCTCTCTCTCTCTCTCTCTCTCTCTCTTTCTATACGCGGCACGGAGGGAACGAAGCGAAGCGAGAATGAAGCGCGTAGACGCGAGCTGCAAATAGACGTAAGAAAACACACGATACGTGAGTCGAGCCCAAGGCAAATGCGACTACGTACGTACGTAATCGCGCGTCGTGTTACACATATATGTAACAATGTCCGCTCGGTAAGCGATAAACATTGAACGCGCGACCGACCCGAATAAAACGGGGAGCCGCGCGACGATCCAGGAAACGATTGGTCGGATCGCCGGCGACCATCCAAGGCCGACGGTGTCGTCGAACCTACTTACTCAGATCGTGTCACGTCGCGAAACGCGTCGCGTCATTTCGCCTACCGTCATTTCGTTTCCGGGTCCGTTTGTCCGACACTCGCGACATTTCCACATCGAATCGAATCAAGATATTATCTCTTGAATTTAGAATCCAAGCCTCGCGCGTCTCATGTCTGCACGCACTACTTCCGGTGATCGAGATCAGCAGCAACATCGCGGAACAGTTCGAACGACCTGCGCGTGATCGCGCAGGCGCGCGTTACTTACCTTTCTTCGACTTTGCTCCGATCTTCAGACGGGACGGCCACGTAACGAAGGTGTTCGTCTCCTCCATGATCTGCAATACACATCGAGAAGTTTCGTTTAATCACGGTTAATTTGCTAAGGGCGGCTAAACTTCGCGATTACGCTTCAACGAACGTGACGACAGTCGAACAACGTTTACCACGGTCATCGTTGTTCAGTGGTGATTGATATCTCGATCGGTATCGATCCTCCGGCAAGTCGATCGAATCGTCGATGAAACGTCGATGAATCAGCGACGAAAATAAAGAGAGGTACACAGAACGCAAAGACGATTCTCTCTCTCTCTCTCTCTCTCTCGCACTGTCCCGTCGTGGTCACTGTTCGCTGTTCACCTTTATATTCCTCTCTGTCTTCGAAACTTCAGAAGACTCCGAGAGACATGACCGGAGTTGTTAGCTACGTTTCTCGTTGGCGGCCGACGGGAAACCCTCGAGGCTTCTCTATCGGGACCGCGACAGAGAAAGAATCTCGAACGAACAGAGACAGCTCCGGGTGACGTACTTTCACTGCCACGACTGTCGAGAGAGAACCGCGGAACGTTCCACCGCGCCGCGTTATCCGTTCACTTCATCGCGACTATCCGACACACGCCACGATCCAACGGATCCAACCGGCGCCGGCGACCATCGATGATGTGATCGATGACTTTCGCTTCGTGACCTCCTCCCCTACCACCCTCCCCCTCCCCCCTCCTACCCCTCCTTTCCGCGAAAATTCTCCCGAAATCCGTGCGAAGCGTTTCCCCCTGTCGGAAACCCTCTATCGTTATCAATCTCGTGCGGCGAGCGTAGGCTCGATCGGGGGAGGGGAGGGGGGGGGGGGCACGGCTCGTTCCTCGGATTGGCTGCCGGCTAATCGAGCCAACAGCTCGCGATTCACGCACGCTTTCCGCACACGACACGCAACGCACACAGCGACCCGGTGGATCACGTAGCTCGGCAACTAGGCAGCAAGCAGGTGGCACTCGGCTCTCGATTGTCAAGTAGATGGAAAATTTTCGCGCGAAAAGACGGCGCGGCGGTGAACCGGCTGTCTCGTTCGGAGGAAACGGAGGCCACGTCGCGGCTCACGATTTTCGACCGCGTCCGGATCACTGGCACGACTGACTGACTAACAGCAGATAATGTAACGGGACGGCTCGGTGAACCACCACCAGCACCTCCCACTCGCCGTCGCTCGTCACGACTCTAGCGGTCTTCGTTTCTCTTCGTCTATCGAGGCCCGTGCTCCTTCCGCCCGTCGAGAGAGAAACGACACAGGCAGAAACCGAGCAATACCAGCCGACCACCAAGCACATCTCGTTTTCCACTCTGCTCTTCTCCTCCCTGCCCGACTCTTTCTCCGCGCGACGATTTAAAGAGCCGGCGAACGCGAGGAGCAGGTAGTCCATCCATTCACACGACTCACCTGCCGAACTTCGTGACTTGAACTCGAGCTCCTCTGTTAACCTCTGCGGTGCTAAAAAAGAAGGATCCCACTACGAACAAGTGTGCAAAGGCAAACGGATACGAGCGAATGGGAAATCGAAGCCGGATAGTTTCACGGTCGATTGTTCTCTATGGAATTCGTGAATCTTTCCTCGCGGAAGTTTGAATGGCAATTCGACTTACACGGCAGGCGGAAAGGTGAATGTTCAGACTCGGTACCATTCGGACAATATCGACCAACTGAATGAAAGGATCGCCGATAAATTCGATTTTAAATATCATTCATAAACATTTGAAATGTACGACTCATTTTCTGTTTCTTCTATATATATCTACGAGAGACAATGCCGTTCGGCCATCAAAACTACTGCAGGTACGGCTACAAACTCGAACCCATAATTGAGATTATTATTGAACAATGCATACTCCATTTGTTTAAATCCCGTTTATTGAAACGAATTTTCAATCGCTACGTTTAATGAACATGAAATTATATCGACAAAGAGCAACCCTCTAATAGACGTAAGATCTACAGGCTTAACCTCTTGCGCTGGAATGACGTGCACGTTGAAAACTTTTTGCCCCAAAATTGCAATATTCTCTCAGTCTTAAGTATAATTAAGTATAATCCAGGCAAAACGAATAATAAACTTATTACTTTTCAAGAATTTCTATCCAGTGACATCATACCGACGAGGTCAAAAAGAAAGCGACGAATTGTTGTGTACGGTTTGGTCACTCGTTATGGTCCGCAATCAGTTGCCAGCGCAAGCGGTTAAAACCTCTAATAGACGTAAGATCTACAGGCTTAATCTCTTGCGCTGGAATGACGTGCACATTGAAAACTTTTTGCCCCAAAATTGCAATATTGTCTCAGTCTTAAGTATATTTGAGTATAATCCAGGCAAAACGAATAATAAACTGATTACTTTTCAAGAATTTCTATCCAGTGATATCATACCGACGAGGTCAAAAAGAAAGCGACGAATTGTTGTGTACGGTTTGGTCACTCATTATGGTCCGCAATCAATTGCCAGCGCAACTGGTTAAACCCTTTAATAGACGTAAGATCTACAGACTTAACCTCTTGCGTTGGAATGACGTGCACGTTCCAAAATTGCAATATTCTCACAGTCTTAAGTATACTTAAGTATAATCCAGGTAAAACGAACAATAAACTTATTACTTTTCAAGAATTTCTATCCAGTGACATACCGACGAGGTCAAAAAAAAAGCGACGAATTGTTGTAAAAGGTTTGGTCCCTCGTTATGGTCCGCAATCAATTACCAGCGCAAGTAGTTAAACCCTCTAATAGACACAAGACCTATAGGTTTAACTCCGACTTATAGACACAAAAATATTTTTATATTGTACCCCGGACAGTTTCAATCGGCTGAACAAAAAGGACTCGCCGAAATTCGATTTTAAGTGTCATTCGTTTGAACTTTCGATGTATGACGCGTTTCTTTGCTTTTCGTATCTACGAAAGAGACAATACCGCCTGTCTACCTGGCTGCTCAGTCGAAGTTCAGGTAGTTTGGATAATTGGGATTGTTCTTGAACATATACACATTCGTTTATCTAAACGCTCGTTGAAACGAATTTTTAGTCGCTACGTTCCTCCAGAAATTTTCATACGATTATAGATACAGAACGTTTAATGAACGTTCATCGTCTCGATGAAGCGAGAACGCGTTAACTATAATTAGTTAATAATTACAGATCGACGTTTCCTGATTCAAGCGTAGTTTACTTTTCTCTCTTTCAGCTAAGAGACTCGAGCTAAGAAAGAGAAGAGATAATTCAGTAACGACGCCAAAAAAAAAAAAGAAAAGAAAAAGAAAAGAAAATGTTTCGTTGTAGAGCGTCAGAGGAACAAGATCGAGTAGTGCCGCTCTATAAATAATCGAGTGGTGTATTTCCAGGGCCCCTTTTACGCAACGTGTCAACGATAAGGATAAGCGCGAGCGTTGCCTTCGAACGCATTGGCAAACGTTTCGCCTTCCTCTTGCGCTCGTGCTCTACGTGCTCCGCTTATCGCCGTTCCGACTGTTTGCGCAAACAGGTGTATTATCTGTTAATCTCGCGACCATCTATCTGATTTTCCGAAAAAAAAAGAGAGTCAACGCGTCACGCGTCCCCTAAGTATGTATGTGCTTTCCGGATGCAAACTTTTGCGCTCCGCAACAGAAGGTGAATTGAAGAGAGCGCGAAGGAACGAGACGAAAAGGAAACGTTCGAGAAACGGTGATTCGATAGAATAGTTTCTGACATTCGAAAGAATGACAAATTATCTGCCGTTCTAGCAACATTGTCAAAGGAAACGGACTACAGAAATAGTTCGGTTCGGTTTCGTATAATTGCAAGGTCGTAGCACGTGTACGATTAGCGAACGCGATTCGCAAAATGAGTAGCGTTTCGCGCCAGTGTTCTTTCTTTCGTTCTCCGCGTCGCTCGCCATATCAACTATCGCTAAAACTCGACTTTACCGAACGAAATATTTGTCTGCAATAACATTAAATATTTGTCTCGCGCTGACCTTCCGTCCACGCGGATCACGCTTTGGATTAAAAAGAAAAGAAAAAAAGTAAAAACGAATTAATATGCGTAGTTTCGTCACAATCGAGTTTCACTCGATACGATTCACGCGTTACGTGCTGTATTTATTTTTACGCGTTCGTCCCGTGACACACAGGCCACGGATAGCTGATGCCGCACGATGAACGAAAAAGTGTCTTCTAAACGCGTCAGCGATAATTGATATCGCGTTCAAACTTGTTAACAAACAGCAGCGAAAAAGAAAGCGAGAATTAAAGAGTAAACCTGCACGCGTAGGATGAGAATTTGTGGGAAAAATGTTGCGCGCGGAGAGCGAATTTCACTGGCGGATCAACGAATCGGAATATATCGGTGCGAAGGACGAAAGGCAACTTACGTTACGAAAAAACGTGTCCGCTAGCTTGGGGGCGTCGCTATCACCTGTAAACAAAGAAAATTGTATGATCAGGGTACAACGAACTCTCGTCCGTTTTTTCTCTCTCTCTCTGTTTTTTTTTTCTTGTCGATACGTTCCATCTTCGAGGATGGATCACGCGCGAAAGGTCGCGGAAATCCTCGGAGGAGCGTGATGTCGATTAAGGCCGAAATCGGCGACGAGACGAATTTCGATTGTGACAACCGACTCGATCCGATTCGCCCTGCCAAACGGATAAACTTATCGCTCGTATTTACGTGATTCCCTCAATTTACAGCCAGAGCCGTAAATATCTACATATCATGGAGTGTCTCGATCAAAATAAACGTTACGATCCCGGCACTTCTAATCGCGACCAATTACTATTTGGCAAGGCAGGCCTCCTAATTCCGTTTACAAACAGATAATCTGTTTAAATGGTAGCGCGATATGTAAGTTCCGAGGATCGAAAGTATGTGCTCGTATGTTTGACGAGGAAGAAGTAGAAAGAAAGAAAGAAAGAAAGAAAGAAAGAAAGAAAGAAAGAAAGAAAGAAAGAAAGAAAGAAAGAAAGAAAGAAAGAAAGGAAAGCAGAGAGAGAAATAGAGGGTGAAAGAGAGGTCAAAAGTTGAATGACCTTTGTCACTCACCTAGTAGCATTTGCTCCAACTTTCGGCGATCAACGCGAAATCTCTCCTGATGCAGATCGTCAAGATTGCCAATGCCAAGTACAGCCGCAATGTCGCACAGCTCCTCGCGGTTCTCGATGCCCGATTTACCGGAGATGCTGGTCGTCATCGTGCCCTCCGACGTCTCGGACATCGTCTCCGTCGCTTTTTTCTCGTTTTGTATCACCTCGTCGGGTCTCATCTTGCCCATCAAAACTTCTCCGACAACCACTCTTCACCTCCGACAACAACTCTATCGGTACTTCCTGCGGAGACAAACGACGAGATGTTTGAAATACGATTTGTTTGTTAGGTTGGTTTCCGGGCCGGACGTAACTCGGCGCGGGTCGAGGATAAAGGATAAGTCGAAAACAAGGGTAAAACGGGAAAATTCGAAGCGTATCGCGACGTATCGCGGGTACAGGGCCATTTCTTCGGCCGGAATGTCGGTGGCGATCGACATTCGGCGGGTTCGACAAGCGTGCCGTGGCGTACGAAACGACGCGGACGATATTGGGGAGAGCAGTGATCTCGATCGCGCGGAACCTCTCACGCCGGCACGCCATGCCGGTAGTCCCCTCATTCTCTCTCTTTCCGTATTTACTCCTTCCGCTGCTTCCCTTTTTCGCTAACCGTTTTCGCTATTTTCTTCTCTGGAGCCAGGGTTCGGATCGGCGCGTCGTCTTCCTTTTTCCTTTTTCCTTTTTCCTTTTTCCTTTCTCCTTTCTCCTTTCTCCTTTCTCCTTTCCCGTGTTCCGTGTTCCGTGTTCCGTTCGGTTTGCGTGGGTTGTACGCTACCGCCACTGTCCAGGGCCGACGACTATGGTATGCTTGTTCCCGGCACCGTTCGCGTAAATAGCCGAAGGGATACCGGTGAGCGTAGCGCCACCGGCCGATTTCTTGGAATTCGAGTTGAATTTCGTGGAAGAGGCTCCCAGGAACCGACCAATCGGAATCGGCAAAAGCCCGGGCTCGACGATATTCACTCGACACGTGGTTTTTCATCAGAAACCCCTCTTTCCCTCGCCCCTCCCCCCTCTCCTCACACCGCCGACGCGGTCTGCGACACCACCTCTGTCATCTACCTTTCCCTTCTCGCACCAACATCTATGCCAACGAACGGTGGCAAAAAATTGTTTTCGCCAACGCGCGACACGTCGCGTGTACCTGTACGTGACTCATACCACGTCGATTATCCCGACGAAAACAATGCAACCGATACTCGAAATCCAACCACGTCCGATACCCGAAACTGTGCTCGAGCAAACAGGCACCGTCCAAACTTCCGACCGAATTTGCCCGCCATCGGTCCATTCACCCTCTGTTGTCTGTCTCTCTGCCCCGTCAGACTCTCTTCATCCGTCCTTCTTCAACCTTCGTCAACCTGACATTTTGCTTCAACGTCAACAGACATTTACTTCCTTCGACTTTCACCTCTTATCCTTCGCGTAACCTCCTCGGCGCGGGCTCGCCGATTCGCACTGTTTTACTTTTGATCGTGACACCGTGACACGATTGCGTAACAACAAGCTGAGAGAGAGAAAGAGAGATCGTCGTGAACTGGATCAAACTAAATTGATTAGGAAACAACGGTAGGATCGATCGCAGATCACTGCTACATTTCAATTTCATCCAAGGGCAAGTTCGCATTGTGATTCGAATGTTTACCAAACCTGGCCATTTAAATGAACAAATTAACATTAATGGTGGCAAATAATCGTCTGCTTGCTGTCTAAATATAGAGTAAATAAACTATCTCGCATACGAACCTCGGATTGATCGATGCACCTTTTTTTACGCCGGGATCGCAGTGAAAATCCTCAACAGATGTTGAACGACGCTCGAAGAACGCAAGACAACGGAAACACGACCGCGACGACGAGGTGAACAACGAGGAAGCGACGCGACGACAGAGTCTCTCACCACGTGCTTCTTACGACCGTTACCTTGACACCGCCGCGATGGACTGTGTCAACTAGGGTTCCGTGTCTCTCACCGGTTAATTCCGATCCCTACCGAGCAATGCCGATTCTTCATCTATTGTTCAAATTTGTCCCGAGGAATACCCATCGGAATGATTTTCCATTTGCTCGACGAAGTTTGAGTTTGAGTTTTCACCGATCGACCAGCCTCTTTGTTCTTTCTTCTTGTTAAGCCTTCGAAATTAGTCGGTCACATGAACTGAAATAAATTGTACTTACCTTAAGTCCTACAATGTACAGACCCTACGACTTGTTCAAAGGCCAATTGCAGGCCTACACGGTCGACTAATTGTCTTCTCTCTCTCTCTCTCTCTCTCTTTCTTCAAGAAAGGTTCAAGTTCTTTTTCGCCACGGTCAACCTTGTCCCATCTTTTGAGAGACTCTTACTTTCGCCTGTTGAAGATTTTATATTTTATTAATTTTATTAAAATGCTTCAAATCGCACAGCGATTTTTGTCAGCTGTTGACACCTGTGTGTCGCCTATTTTAAACCTAATTGACGAAGTTGTCCTTTCGTATCCGTGCCCGTTCCCGCCACTGCGTCCATCGCCGCTCCTTGTCTTCCTTGTTCCGTTCTTCCGAACCTTTCTACTTTCAAGGCACATGCTTTTCGTTATCCTTGTTTAACTTTTGCTTTCGATCGTTCTGGCCTTCACTCCTACTTTCCATCTAATTTCCTAGTTTTCCCGACATTTTCCTAAATGACCCATCGAAAAACCTCTCGTTCAGAGCGACATCTTTCTCTTTCCAATGACACGCCGCGACGATCGTTCATGCTTTACTTGCCGTTTATACGCACCGTGTTTACAGCCCTCGCTGAAATCGCTGATAACGCTCCCACATCAAGAGAAACACGATACAAAAGTTCATCGGTTATTAATTTGACGTTGCATCGCCGCAAGCGTGTTTCCTTCGAGAAAACAAAAGTGTCATTCGTTTCCGTGCACGGAGGTAATTTCGAACACTGTTCGTTGCGCCATTTCCCGCGAGGGGTCGTCCATCGTTTGCGCGCCATCATGCGTCACGTGACGACGTGACACGTGACCGAGAATTCGCTCCGCTTCCACAAGATGGCGGACGTGTGTATTTTGTTTTCAGACCATTTGCAATATTTTGTCACGCGATCGTGTGTCACGGTATCGTCAAACATTCGCGAATTTCCTTTTAAATTCGTTGAATTTTGAAACAAACACGGAGATAACGGAAATCTCTCGATTATTCTGAACGGTTGTTCGTCAGACCGGGAGGATGAACGGAATGGTAAAAACTGCAAACATACGATAGATTTTCGTTGTTTCGTGGATAGTTTCGAAGGATTTAGTGAAAGATGCTTCAAACGTTGCGCGAACGTTCGCAGAAACGCAAGAAGCTGCTTGCTCAAACGGTGAGAATGATTCGAACTTGGTCGTTGAGGTTATGTTCACAAACGATGCGAATTCGCTTCTTTCGCGCAGTTGGGCGTCTCGAGCGTAGACGAGTTGCGGCAGATTCTTGGAACGGACGTCGACGACACGCAGAAGAAAAAGTTGAAGTCCGTGACGGAGAAGTCGGAGAACGGTGTGAAAGATTCAAAGGGCGAAACAGCGCCGACCGACGAGATCGTTTACAAGGATTCGTCCACATTTTTAAAGGTATGCGAATGTCTGCGTTGTCCGTAACCAAGCAACACTCCTCTTTACCAACGGGCCTACTTTTCTTTTTTTCAAGGGCACTCAGTCGTCGAATCCGCACAATGACTACTGTCAACATTTCATCGACACGGGCCAACG
Source organism: Frieseomelitta varia (assembly GCF_011392965.1). NCBI lineage: Eukaryota > Metazoa > Arthropoda > Insecta > Hymenoptera > Apidae > Frieseomelitta > Frieseomelitta varia. The sequence continues at coordinate 91,312 of NW_025110511.1, read as the reverse complement.
GCCCCAAAACTTCATTCGAGACGTGGGTTTGGCCGACAGATTCGAAGAATATCCGAAACTGCGTGAGCTGATCAAGCTGAAGGATGACTTGATCGCCGAAACCGCGACACCGCCCATGTACCTAAAAACAGATTTGCTCACGTACAATTTGAAGGAACTCAACTGCAAATTTGACGTGATTTTGATTGAGCCTCCTCTAGAGGAGTATCAACGAACCTGCGGTGCCACGAACGTGCAACTTTGGAACTGGGACCAGGTGAACAGAGATTGCACAACGTTTTGCATAACGTGTAACTTTCGCTTTACAAATGTTATTATTGTATCATGGCATGGCATTGCAACGCATGTATCTTGCAGATAATGGAATTGGACATCGGCGAAGTGGCGGCCAATCGAAGCTTCGTGTTTCTCTGGTGTGGTAGCAGCGATGGGCTCGACATGGGACGTTTTTGCCTTCGGAAATGGGGCTTCAGACGATGCGAGGATATATGCTGGATTCGCACCAATATCAATAATCCGGGGCACAGTAAAAACCTGGATAGCAAGGCGGTTCTTCAGAGGACTAAAGAGCATTGTCTGATGGGTATCAAGGGCACTGTCAGGCGATCCACGGATGGAGATTTCATTCACGCGAACGTCGACATCGACCTGATTATTTCGGAGGAACCGGAATATGGTTCTATAGAGAAGCCAGTCGAGATTTTTCATATAATCGAACATTTTTGTCTTGGCAGACGACGGTAAAGAGAATATATATATATATATATAAATACATCAATGTTTGGCGAAAAATCGGCGCCACTAATTCTCTCAGCTAATCAACGATATCTTTCGCATTTTACATAGATTGCATTTGTTCGGTCGAGATAGTACCATTCGACCAGGATGGCTCACCGTTGGCCCTGAGCTAACCAACACGAATTTCAACGCAGATCTCTACACTAGTTACTTCGCTAACGGTCAAATCACCACTGGTTGCACTGAACGTATCGAAGCTCTCAGGCCAAAATCTCCACCACCAAAGGGGAAAGTCGCTGGTCGTGGTAGAGGCGGTTTCAGTCGAGGACGTGGCAGAGGAAGGTAAAACGGGTCCGGCTCGACGATCGTTTCAAGCCCTCTCTTCACGTACTGTAACAATCAAATACACCACGTGCGTTGGCAGACCAACAGGCATCTTTCACTAAGAAACTCGGTGTCACATGAAGAAAACTTGTACCTTTGTATTGTACGATATTTGTTTTTACATATTGTGATATAATTTGTTTCGAATACATCGCGCTATTGAATATTCCAATCCTCCCTGATTATATGTAAATACAATCACACAGAAAAATTAGTTGACGCGCGAACAGCATAAACTAAACTAGGATATTCATCTCGCGTCCTGAATTTAACATCTCTGTCTTAACATACGCCGCGTTACGTGTAATTACTTGTGAATCTATTCACATAGTATTTGAAATATATTTTCCAACGCAGTCAACATACAACGTTGTTCATAATAAAGTTCAGTATCGGATCGATATAATCTGTCGAGAATATGAATGTTTCACGGTTTACTTACGCGCGCGTCGCGGTCGCTTAACAATACATTGATCGTTCGATCGTCTTTCTCACTATGGATATACATGTACATTAGAAAAGTCTGACAAGAAACGGAACAACGGCGCAAATTCGCCGAACGCTTCTAAACTTTCTCCGCCTATTGCTTAACAACAACGATTATACAAATCTTAGCATCTTAAGTCATACGCATTCTTAAAAAGCAAACGCGGTTACTTCGAAACGTTTTGAGATCCGGTCGAGTTACTTTGTACTTTGTGTTTTGAGAATATTGAGAATTTCTATAAATACGACTTACTATACGTTATATAACTACATTTACAACTTTTTTTTATACGATCCGCGGAAACTTACGAACATATTTCTTGGCCCCAGTAAAGCTTCCGATCCGGTATAATAAAATAATACATGCTCGATAAATCATTCGCGTATCATTGCTTGCATCTTGAAATCTTTCAGCCGTAAGACACAGAACAGCTGATCCTTTGATCTCCGAGTCGCTGATGCATCGCCAAAAGTTTTGCGAAAACTCGTCGTTGCACAATGACACGCGTAACTTCCACGCCTGTGTATACGATTATTATACCCGGCGAGTACAATAAACCAAAGAATCGAACATTATTTCGACAGTAATAAAAAAATAACATAAAATACTCGACGGCGGGTTAAATAGAAGCTGATTTCTCGAAAACCGATCGTTTCCAAATCACTCTCCTTTTTTTCAACGATCTTCATAACGATATGAAAATACTTTGTATCTTGAGAGAGAGAAAAAAAAAAAAAGGAAAAAAAACACTCGCGAAAGCGAAGAAAAAGAATGTAACAAATTCGTTGCCTTTAAAAAACCGTCGATCGTCGATTATAAATAAAAGTACCAAACGACAAACTGTGCGATCAACGCCAGCATAAAATACGTTTCTTCCTAACTTAATTAGGCCGAGCAGGTCTAATGGATGGTGCGGTACGGGGAGTCTGGTCGATACGTACGCCCGAGGCGGAGTCTTCTTGCTCCAGGACGGGCAGCTACTTGGCCCGCTAGTTCAAAGGTCGTCGGGAACGTCTCTCCTCGCCCCTTCCCCAAGTGCATGGTCGTGCACTAGCGACCACCGAGGGTTGAGGAGAGTCCCAGCGACCTTGCTGTACTATCCGCTTCGCATGCCATCGGGATCTGCGGTGACCAGCGCTATGTCTCGTCATCCTCCCTACCGATATCTCATATCTCGTTCTCGAGTCCACGGTTCCACGAACCAGCGAGTCGATCACAAGGTTGAATAATATCGGGCTCAAGGGGCAAGCCGCACTCCCGACTGCATACGGATGCAGTTACAGGTTCCGTACATCCTTCGCAACTCTTTGCGGGTGGGTACTAAGCCGAACGCGTCGGTAATAAAATATCGAATGACAAAAGTTTGCGAGAAACGAGTATCTAAAAATTAAAATCGGTCGTCAAAAGCGTAAATCATTGGACGTTAGTTACCCGCAATTAAGAATCTTCATCATTTTTTTCTCTTTTTTTTTTTTGTTTTCTTTTCACAGTCTTCCGTAAAGCGATTCCTTAAAGGAATCACATTGTCCAAAAAGTATCGTGTAAAACGACGAGAACTATCTTACAAAGAATAAAAATGATTATTAAGAGAAAGAGAGAGAGAGAGAGAGAGAGAGAGAGAGAGAGACAGAGTGACTGAGAAGAAAAAAAACACAAACTTTCTGAAGTTCTACCATAAATTAAACAGAATACGGATATGTGTGAGTGTGTAGCGATGGACTGGCAGGCACAGGCGGAACTTGTTGATTACGACTGATCGATTCGTTCGTGAACAAACGATGGGTTGCAGTAGAATGTGGAGCCGTTTTCAAGAGTAGAGTTTTAGCTCTGAGCTCAGTCTCCATTGGTTCGGCCTACAGTTTCAAAGTCACAAATACGTCGACTCCCCTGTAAGCAGAGTCAGTGTGAATATTACGTCGAAAACTTGACTTCTTAGACTGCATATATATATACACACACACATATATATGTATGTATTTATATACATATATGCACATAAAAAGCAAAACGAAAGATCGCGTCAAACAATATGTGCGTACCTGTGTAAAAGAATTTAAATTTCTGCGAATGCGAGTGGCAAGGATCTCGGTTTTCCCCGTTTCCTACTTTATGCAGGGTGTTTCCTAGCGTGTTTCATAGGAACAAACAAAAATCATCGTTAAAACAGTGGACACGGCGCTTGGCTGCGTTCAGATGAATTTGAAAGAAAGAAAAGTAAAGAGGAGAACGAAATGTAGAGAGTAGAGAGAGGGGAGGAGGAGCCAGCCCCAAAGTGCTGTTTGGCTTGCTCGATCATCTTTCTCTTCTTCTGTTCGACGAAAACGATCGACTAGTAAAAGTTGGAGGGGACGATGTGTGTGGAGAGTTGCAGTCGTATATAATATCACAGAAAAAAATAATGCATCTTATTTATATTTTGAACATTCCGCATGAATCATATAAAAGTTAGTTTTAAGAGATATCACTTATAAAACGATATTCATGAGCTTCGTATGAGAAAAAATATGTTCGAGAAGCGTGTACGTTACAAGAAGTAACAATATGGTACAATACGTATGCCATAATTATTGGTACGTAAAAACGTATTTAGTAAGTTTACCTTCTTCGTTCACCTTCTTTTTAGAGGATAAAAAACTGAGGTATCGCGACGATTGCTAGCGAGTCCGACGTTAGTTCAGTGAACTACAAAATGCGATTAAAATAGTTCGAGCGAGGTAAATTTACTAATTCGTTCGAGGTAATCCAAAACTCGCTACCTGATAACACGAATATGTATTTCGTTCGCTTTCACGCTATTTTCCATCATTTCACGCACACATGCGCGCACGCACACACACACACACACACACAATCTCTCTCTCTCTCTTCTCTTCTCTGTTTCTTCTTTTCCTTCTTCCCATTTTACCTTTCACTTTGTCAATCGTAAAAAATCGAATTCCGAATGACAAAAATAAGAGGAAGTCGAACGTAGGAATAAAGGCAGAGTTTCCGAGACGCGGGGTCAGAGGTCGAAATTCGAAAAAAAAAAAAAGACAAGAACGGGCGCGCGTCCCCTTCTTCGACGTAGCGTAAGAAAATCGCGCGTCAACGTATTTATATATATATATATATATATCGTGCCGTAAATAATTCTATCAATTGAAATTCCGTAACCTTACGATAGTTTACATCATGTCAACGAACGACAAGATACGAACGAAAGGATGCACCAGCGAACGATAACGAACGACCGCGTTTTTTATTTTATTTCTTTTTCTTTTTTTTTTTTTCTTGGACTGAATCATGCGCGTGGTATACGTGGCGTTCGTATATTCATCAAAGGTAGCTTTGCCTAAATATCGCGGCTGAAGTCTATGCGAACGATCTACTCGTGAAAATAGTTAGCAAAAGAGAGAAAGCCGTTGATATAAGCCCGCGAAATTTCAACGTTCCAACACGACGTTTTCCAATGTCGTCGAAAGGAATTGGTTTTGCTTTTTCTCGTCGCCTTTCGTCCGCGCCTGCAGGATTCGATCGATCTCGAACATTTCGTTCCGTTGTCCCGTAGCAGCGACACCGTAGGTTCCAGCCTGGTGCGGTATTCAGCGTATCGCTCCGAGCGAGTGTGTATGCAACGAAGAGGCTCGTTCACGGTTGCATTGTAGTGACGAAAACGAAACGGAAAGGGGAGAAAAAACTGACAGCAGCGAGTGCCATACGATCTATCGTATATCGCAACGTACGTTACAAGCTATGAGTTAGGAAAGGACGGCGTCAGAAACGATACTTTTGTTGCGTATCTCTAAACTCATATTCGTTATCCTTTGGAAACGCAAATCGATTCGCCTGTTGTGCAAGTGCTAACGGAAGTAACGACACTGCTGCTCGTGCACCGACAGCAGATCTCTTTCTTTCTTTCTTTCTTTCTTTCGTGAGAAAATGTCTTCATCCACGTCGAACGTTGCTACGCTCGCAGGCGTGTACCAACTTCACGAAACGCGAACATCGCGGACGTCGCAGCGATCGGATCTTGCAACCGTGTCCCGCGGAGCAGAGCCGCATAGCTTTCATCAAGTCCGACGTCTCTGTGTCTTTTTTCTTTCTTCCTTTCTTCCCCCTTTTTTTTTTTTTTTTTTTTGTTTTCCTTCTTTTCTCTCTTTTTTCTCAATTTTCAACAGTTTCCTCGTGAAACCGCGTGAACGAACAACTATCAAAAGAAACATTCGACATTCGTGAAACGTCCGACGAGTCGGTGTAGAATCTATTCGACGATATTGTCGTAACGAGATTTAGCGTTTATATCGGCGCCTACTTTCGAGAAGAATAAAAACCGAATAGATTCAACGTTTATACAATTCTACTTTTTTTTTTCCTTTTTTTTTTTTCTTTTTTTCTTTTTTTCTTTTTTTCTTTCTTTCTTTCTTTTACAGCACAACTACAGCAGAGATCCTCTCATAAACACCTTTACCTTCGACGAAAGCAAAGATCTTTATGCGCGCCGTGGTCCAAGTGGAACATTACACGGCCAGATTTCCTCCATAATAACTGTACTGTGGATACTTGGACGACTCACGGACGATACATTCTACATCACTTGTCTGTTTTTCCTTTTTTTTTTTTTTTTCTTTTGTTACGTTCTTTTCCTTACTTTCGATCTCTTTCAATTCGTCAGGCAAGATCGTTCGGCCTTATCATTCCCCTTCTCAGGAGAGTTGCCACAAAGGTTGAAACAAAGATTTTGCTAAACTGTTACCGACTGTTGCGGAGAAACGTAACTCTACTACGGGTGTTTATGGTGATATGGTGATGCAACGTGTATCGATTCGATCGTCTTTACAACGAGGAAAGGAAATTTCATACAAATGTTTAAACATCGTCGTTATCGAACGAAGAGCAAGCAACATCGTCGTCGTTGTCGTTGTCCGTCGTCGTCGGCGGTTCTCGGTTACCGATGTCATAGTTCTCGTGAATGAATTGGCGTTGCCGATGTTGTTCCTGTCGTTAGCCATCCTTGTTGCTGTACTTATTGACTTACAATTTATTAACGTTACGAAAATAATCTTGCTTCTTTCTCTTCTTTTTTTTTTTCTTTTTTTTCTTTGTTTTTTTACAGCATTATTCTTCCATCTGGATTCATAATCTATATAAACACACTTTCTTTCTCAGCCTACAAGTCCAACGCGGCTTCTATTCCATTCGAAACACCCAGCCCATTGTCTCGTATTCGCGAGAATGCGCAGTTTTCACCGACAAAAACGAGATAAACGTTACACAAGCCGCATTACGGTGTATGCATCTTTAATACGCTGAGCATGGAACTTCTCTCTACACAGCGGTTTTGCAGCAGTTCTTTCTTTTTATAATAATAACGTTCTTTCTTTCTTTCTTTCATTTTCTTCTCCTTTCCGCCTATTTTCGTTTCGATCGCGCAGTTTCGTTCAGAGAATTTCCAGCTCGTTGTTAACGAATACAAAATACGTCCTTTTTTTTTTTGAAAAAAAAAAAAAAAGAAACAAAACATTCGTTTGTATTTACGGTTGACGTTTGTATATAAATTCCAATAAAATTCCACGATGAAACAAAGCGTCGAGAGGGCCAAAACACACGCGCGGGCCAAAAAGTGCAGACGCGCATCTGTCAAAGAAGTTAAGAACGAAAGCGAACGTTTTTTTCTTTTTTTCTTTCTTCTTTACGTTTTGAGACAATCTTCGAGATTTCTGTGTTGTAAACTCTTGTTTCTGTGGTATAAACTCTTGTTCTCTTTGGCTTGTTGGAACTAATATACGTCATCTAGCAACAATTTTACAGATCGTTGAAAAGACACGATCGTTCTCTTTTCTTTTTCTCTTTTTTTTTTTTGTTCGAGCATAAACATTCTCCAATCGATCGTATATAATATATTTATCTTCGGTAAAGACGGTAGTCGGAATTTCTCAATGTCCGCGTGTTAATATGCGAGCGACAGCAATGTCGAAGGATGTAGAGGGATGACTGGCGATGAACTCACAAAACGTCTATCATTCCTCCGTCTGAGAGAAGGCGGTACCGTCCAACACGCTGGTCCATGTCCACTAAGGGTGAACAGACATACAGAGAGACAGTCAATGGTCAATATCGTTTGTGTGTTTTAGTAATTTTTTTTTTTTAGAACGAATCTACAATTTAAATACGGTGCGGTGCGGTGGAGGACAATGCGAACTCACGACCAAATTAGACGTATATGTACAGAATTCTCTCTCCTCCTTTCCTTATTCCCACTCGCAAGCAAATTTCTCACTCGCTCTCTTTCTCTTTTAGCGATCTCTTACTTTCACTCTATTTCCTTATTCGCGCGCTCGTTTTCCCTCGAAGAAGAAAGCTCATTTCACGTCTCATCGTCTCATCGTCGTTCATTATACCGACGATAGAACGCGCGCGCGACAAAGCAAACCGTGTTAGTGATTAGCGATCGAACAGATTACCCAGCACACGTACCCACACCGTATTAAATTTAATTAAAAGAATTTATTCAATGCGACAACGAGCGTTATACTCGACACATGCGAGAGAAAGGAGGGAACTAACAAAGCTGTGGTACTGTCACGTTAAATATCACATTAGAGTGTGTAGCATTCTCCAAAACGGAGGAGCCAGTTTTTTTAAAACTTTGTAAATGAAAGAGAGAACAGGCATGCAAGATTGCAACCTCTACGAAGCAAATAAAATTAAAAGATTTTTCGTTTTATTTTACGATACGCACGCTCTGGTGAATGCTTGTACAGCGATAACAAAGTGATCTACAAAGCTCGAATCTTACATCTGGCAGAAGCACATTCTCATACGTTTGTAGCTAAAAATGTTATTACTTTCTTGACAACGAAACATTTAACATTTGAAAGGTGAAAAGAATCTCACAAAGATCATTTACTTCATTGCTCTCTTCTGTCAAGAAATTTGGCATGAGAATCGTGCTTCGGATCAGTGCAACGTTTGAGCTAAATCGGTGAGCCAAGCGCTTCACAAGTCTCTCGTAAATAAGGAACTACAGGGGGTAAGCGTTACAAACGATGTACATATTTTATTATCTCTTTGTTTTTATCAATAGAAAGGAGAAATAATATACATAGATAGATACAAAAGAGCGAGGAACCAATAAGCAAATACAAAATAAACAAAAATTTGTTGAAGTAAGAGTTTTCAAAGTGAGGTTTGCATATTACAGAGAATCGGAAGACGTAAGTAGAAAGTTCTAAAATTTATACACTGTTTTATAACTGCAATGCATCATGTATAACATCATCCATAAAACGTTGTTTGTTACAGGAGTACATTTAAGTATACAAGTATACGTTTACAATTTAAAAATAGCTAATATTTTATTTGTGATATTATTACTGATAATAATAATAATAATGATAATAGTGTAGTAGTGGTAGTAATAGTAGTAGTGATAGTAGTAATAGTAATGATAATAGAATAATGATAGTAGTGGTGATAATAATAATGTCTCTGATGGTGATATTGATATAATGATAAAACAGCAGTAGCAGTTGTAATATTAATGATGATAATGAAGACAGGTCACAGTAATAGAAGTAAAAGTAGTAGTAGCAATAGTAGTAACAACAACAACAACAACAACAACAACAACAACAACAACAACAACAACAACAACGATGATGATGATGATGAAGATGATAATGATAATAATAATAATAATTGATAATCAATAATAAGATATAATTAATGATCATAAGTATGTATAATAGTATCACAAAATAACCATTACAGAATATGTAATCGAGATATCGTATCAATTTCATAAATATTACAAACATTCGATAACTATGAATATTAACTACCAACGTGCAGTGATACAAAAAAATCAGAGTAAAATTAGGATATGTCAAGATATTCAATAATAATAATTTCATATACCGAGATATATATCAAAAGACAATATAGAATTTTAAATATTTGTATTCTAATGAAAATCATCAGGCTGTCTATTTTTTGTATGCTCATGCATGACACGATAAATACAACGTTAATAATGAAAACTATTAAACACGTACAAGTACTAGAAGACCAATTCTACAAGTACTACAAGAACAATTCAGAGAGGAACCACAAACTGATGAAATTTTCAAAGACCATTCGAATCCCTGTGTGGTTAGAGAATTGTCCGATTATAATAATATTGACTACGTATTTACAAAACGACATGTATAAAAATCTAAAATCACCATGTATTAATCATTTCAAGGATATCTTCCTGCTTATATGTATTAACCACTCATAACCAAAAGTTGTGGAAATTTTGTGTATCCCCATTATATGCTTTCCTCGCTAACATAATTATATTAATAATAATAATAATAATCACATTAAATTTTATCGAAATATTTGTAAGTTTTCTATTTTACTTTAATACGAAGAATCTTACAAACTTTTACATAGAGTTACATCGTACATAGGATTTTTAATTCATCACAAATGTGTAAATTAATCGGAAGAAAAATCAATCCTGATAGTATTAAATTTCGTAATTTCATAAACACGTAAATTTCGTAATTTCGTAATTTATAATCTACGAAAAGAAGAAAGAAAGAAACAAAGAAAGAAAGAAAGAAAAGAGGAGACAAAGAAAGAAAGAAAAGAGGAGACAAAGAAAGAAAGAAAAGAGGAGACAAAGAAAGGAAGAAAAGAGGAGACAAAGAAAGAATGGAAATATATATATAGTATATAAAAATTATTTTGTCACGCTCGAAAATTAGGAAATAGATGAAAAATTCGAGATTAACCATTACGTTTAAGCGAAATGCGCGAATGATCAAATATAGCGAAAGATCATCGCGCTTTCAACGCAAATAAATTAAAAGTAATAAATGAAAACGGAGCGAATAAGAGTTTCGTAGAGAAACCTTGTGTACGTATCGAGTAACAGCTTTCAATACTAATTTATTTTACGGATAATTTATTGCTAACATAAGTAATACGTATCCGCTTCGTAATCATATCAGTGTACATTTAAATTACGTAACTATTCGAAAATTCATAAAACCTACGTATACATATACATTTAATAGAAAAATAATTAACTGGTAAAATTAGTATTAAATTGTTTTCAAATTCTTTTTTAATGTATGCAATCGTTTGCATGCCATTTTCGCAAGTCTTGTTCTCGTAAACTTATTGTATATTTAATTTGTATACTATTCGTATACGTGCCGCAAATCTGTAACTCATCAGTATACAATTTTTTTTTTCTTTTTTTTTTTTTGAGTCGATATTCGATACGAACGACGTTTCAATGGTTGTATTATAATTCAACACGCGTAAAATATCAGTTTCAAGATCGCTTTTCTAAAACAGAATTTTACGCGGAATTTGTTGCAAATTTTGCTCTGTAACTTTGCACCGACAAAGTACAAAATTTATTTAAAAAATAACAAACAAGTGGAAAGAGAGAAAAAAAGAAATGATAAAACACTTCTCTGAAATTACATACATGATAGTTACGTAAAAGAAAAAGAATTAATATCCTTAGGGTAACGTTACTTGATTTCGTCAACATGTGCACACGATATAACGTTTGTATCGTAGTAACAAACAAAGATTCACACACGACAGTTTACACGATAGAACACGATAGCTTAATTGAAATTAAATGTATCTTGTCATCGATATGAAAATCGTGTTTGCTCAAGAAGTTTACAAGTTTAAAAAATTGCACAGCCTGTTAAAGAATGAAATTTTCTGTACATGTAAATATTATGTTATCTTACAAATTTTGACTACAACCCTCCACTCAAATCTACACGAATTAGCTTTGTTTTTTTCTCAAAATGTTAATGATCATCACAATGTGTAAGGCAATCAGAATACACTTATCATTCATCTTTTTCATCTTTTCATAATGCCACGAAGAATACAAGTACAAACAGTAAAATTGTTACGATTACAAATTGTCGCGTTTGTCCTATTCCCGTATTTATTGCATTAGTCAATTATTTTCTACAAGTTGGCTTTGTTGTACAATTACAAAACAAATACTAGTTTCGTACATAGTACGTTATTACATAATTGCATGAACGCAAAAGACGGTGTTCTTTTTCTTTCAACACTAAGAATTCTCTTATTCACTTGCGTGTACGCGCGCGCATGTGCATATGTACATATGTATATATACACACATACACATATAATTTCATTACTTCGGACAATTATAATAAACAATCATCGAAACGAAATACTTGAGAAATCTAATGAAAAATAAATGAAGCGTACATAGTAGCCGCAGATTCTTTTTTTTTTTTTTTCAATAATTTATAATAAATATCCGATAATTTTTACTCAAAAAAAAGATCGTAACTTCTCCTAAATACTGAAATATCTTCATATTTTGCACACAATATTTGCTATGCAAAAATATAGAATATCTTAATTTGTTTGTTCTTCTTTAGTTGAGAACATTCAATGCACTCTTTTCAATATCGACTATCAGATATATTATCAATGTTAATTAGAGGTAGAATCGATAATCTCGAATATAAAACATTAAAAATTCATTCTGTAAATGTCGTTTTACCGAAGGAATAGCATCGAAATATTTTGATATTCTATTAATTTCCTAAAAAATTCCCTTCCGAAGTATGTTTTAATGTTTCTTGTCTTCTATGCTTCAAAACAGATCAGCCCAAATTTTTCTACAAACGCATATTATTACTCAGTAGAAGAGGACATCAGGAAAAAAAGAATCGATACATTTAAGAACTTATCGAATGCTAATCTTTCATGCTAGCATGACAAAGGGAAACTAATAGCACAATTTGGTTTCATATAAAGTTGTAAAGCTTGAATGCCAGTTCAGAGAATTCACTTTAAGTACAAGATACGATAAATATATGTATATATACATATGTACGTATATATACATATATACATACACAAATTTTTGTTTTCTTTACGTATCTAACGTGGCTGAACGTATTAGAGCTGAAGAACGTTTCACATTATCGGCGTTTTGCCGATGACTACTTCTACTTTTATCCCCATGTGAGAGTAAACCCTTTGCAGTTTCTCTGAGACTAGCTCTTTGGTGGATACTAACGTGTGTACGGCTACTGCTGTGTGTAAGAGGATGGTGATTCACCACCAGAGATGCAGAAGACTCACCAGATTCCCCATCTTCATCTCCCGTCGTATCTCCAGTTGTGTCGCATTCACTGCTATCCGCTTCACTCGATTCGCTCGGAGTATCTTGTCCTCCCATTCCTATTTGTATACCCTCTCCTGTTCTATTAGTCGCTGCTGGTACAGCTTGCGATATATTACCGCCCATTCGATGCATAAATAAGCTAACCTACAACGTTCGATCAGTTGGAATGAAATATTCGTTTAAATTTACATTAATATAATAAATACATACATATTAAATGTGTGTAAAGTGTACGTATACTTACCTTAAAATCAGCACTATACACTTTGTGATGTTTATCCTTGTGTGCGTCATCCAGACCCCATTTATCTATACTTAAAACAAGAGTAGGTGGCATATGTCCGAGGCTAGCTAGCGATCCAGCTCTGGGTTTCATGTGCGACATAACCATTGGTAATTCCATAGTTGTACCATCGCAACTCAATGCCCTAGTTGAACGCTCAACTGGTAACTCTCCGTTATCGTATTCCGGCGATAAATAGTCTCGTACGAAAAATGTATTGAACCAAAAATGAAACAATTTTTCCTAGGTAGAGAACGAATGAATCGATTAATTACCTTATGACGAACCGATCTTGTTAATTTTATCGAATATAGAATTTATACCTTTCGTTTCATTTTTGGTCTATTAAAGAAATCCACTCGTACATCTCCCGTCAACGCTATGCTGTGTTTTAAAGGAATACTGATTGTGTGCATCCCTTTTCGTACTTCTACTATTTCAGAGCTAAATATCTTCTTTTTAGATTCCGTTATTACACAATGCAAATCTAAAACACAAAAAACTCTATGTAATCACATTTTGGATTTCATTCTTTTCTTAATAATTTATCACTCTTACATCCTTGACCTCCATGAAAGATAGGCGCTGGATCCAATTGTATTTTCCGCAAGAACAGCGTAACCGGTTCATAATTTAATTTTTCTTGTACAAGAGTAGCATAATAATCCACGTACCTCCTTTGTGAAGGTATTGTTACCCCCTTCCTGAATAATAAAATAACGTGAGTGATGAAATAATTGTTTTGCACGCATGAAAAACAAAACATAGTACAATTACCTATCATGTGTTCTTTTAGTTCCATAGTAATTAAGGGCTTCTGTGGCAGTGGAAAACTGTTTAGTATGAAGGAGGTAACAACACACCATTACACCCGTCCGACCTTTACCAGCCTTACAATGAACTACAGCTACATTTTCTTGATGCCGAGAAAGCCACTCATCCACATCCTCGCAAAATGGTCTCATTTGATCCAACATTGGTGGATTGTGATCATCAAACGCGTATGTAGCTACCCTTTGTTTAAATTTCTTAAAATCATAAGATCTCTCTGAACATCTGAAAAACATGTTTGTTTTAAAATTTCTTTCTCAATTGTTCGATTGACTAAAGAAACAAAAATGCAAAAAGCATCAAGATGCTTACAGATTGTAAATCTTATAGTGATCTTTATGTCTAGATTCCAACAGTTTAACAACATCATCTATGTGATTCCTATATACTCCTTCTAACTTCTCAGCTGGGAAACCCATTGCTATTAAGTTATCTCTTATGTCTGTTGTTAATACGGCCATGGTTAAGGAATATACTAACAGAATTATCAATACAATATCAATAAGTTATACTAACGATTATGAAAAAAGGATACATGTGAGATCAAGGTCAAAACCATCTTCTGTGAAACGCCTACGACGTTTGCTCACCATTCCCTTGATACGGTTGGTCATCTTCATATTACTAATAGTGTTGGACATACTTGGCCGACTGAATTTTAAATGTTTTCCCTGAACTCCGATAATTTCAGTCTCCACTTCTTGATAATAAAATGATAAGATTGCCCATGACCATTGCTAGAGAAAAATGACAAAATTCTAATGATACAAACAGTCAATTATAATAGGCAGAACATGCTAATATACATCCATACGTTTGATTCATATCTTTAGACCGAACATCGAGAAGTACACGATACAAGCACTGGCAAGTAGTACAAAAAATTACGATGAAGAAACACATAAAAGAAAAGAATTAAAAAATAAACCTGAATTTCGACTTGAATATAAACGGTAAATATAAAACCGTTAAAAACATACTCGCATAAATACTGTGAACTTAATCTTCATACAATCCTCGACAAAATCAGAAGTACAGTCAATAAAAAGCATTTTCAGAGTTTTACAAAGTAACGATCATAGTCTCGTGTTTTTTCTTTCTTTTGTCTTTTTTTCTTACGATAAATCAAAATCGTACATGAAAGCGGCAAGAAAAAAATAACACTCGGTACATGGAGAAAAAAAAAGAAAGAGAGAGAGAGAAATGATAAACGACAAACATTCGCGATTTATGAACACTTGGTTACAGGTTCGTTATCGAAAGAACATTACTCGGAGGAAAACGCCGTGTAGAAGCGTCGATGAAAAGTTAGGTTAAGCACCGTTCGCAATACATCACAGAGGCCACTTAACACCGCGGTACATTTTCATGCCAGTTTCACCGATGCATTGTCCGTCTTCTCCTTAATTTAATGTTCACATATCGTTCGCAGAACTTGCATCAGAAGACTTTCAATGAAATCGTTCGGCGTACCATGTTACATTCGAAACGTGAAAAAGTAATCTTTCCTCGCGTGTAACGTGAAATTCACTCCAGCCCTTTCGGAGCATGTTCAACTACGATCTAGCGGCACTCCCAGTTACGGTGAATTTCTAGAGAATCAAGAGTTAGCATCGATAGGAATCTCTCGGGTGGTCCGTTGATCGACAAGTCTCGCTGAACCACACCAATAAATAAATGTATGTAAACTTCTCGCCGAGAAGTGTCCCCCCGTTCACAGAAGAATCACGTTTCGGTGGCGTAACCGTGTCATCGTGTCAAAGTATTAACATGAACTCGAACCACATTCTATCACGAGAGTACAGTGGTTTTCGGATACGGAACTCATACAGACGTAATAAATGCACATATTCATGAATACGACCGTGAGGAACAACACGATCTCTATGTTGCATCCTCAATTTGCCAACATGGATAGACACGCACACGCGATACGGACACTCACCACTAACGCATAAGATCGTGCATCGCGGTTGTTGCGGAATGGTTGTCCACTCTGCGAACGAACCGCTGTGATGCTACGCAGGATTTTACAGACGATCGTACCGGGATCCGTTTGGTGTCGTCGTGTTCCCTTTCCTCTTTATCGTCATCTCTTCGTTAGATCATCAACGAAGATCAGATAGGAAAACGAAGAGAAAGCTCGACTCAATTAACGGACAGCAGTATACTTTGCAACATCCATTTCAAACACAGTTTACATCTGATGTGAAATGGAAAGTCTCTCTCGGCCACTTTTGTCACTAGAAGCGCCATTCACAATGACGCGTTTACGTCGCGTCTATTCGTGCTTTTCACTGCTACTGTTGAAAACAGCATTTACCTTTTTTTCTTTCGAGAAAATCCGTTCTTTTCTCGCCTGTTCTCGGTGTTTCACCGGTTTCTATTGTCGTACCTTACCGATCAAAAAAAAGAAGAGAGGTACAGGGTTAAGGCTCACAGAGACTTTGTCATCCTAGAAGTTTCATTCCGGAAACTTTCGCTACTGTTCTCTGAAATGCTCTGTCGGTATCATTTTCTTTGCGCATGCGTTCTTTCCTTTTTCTTTTTTTCTTTGTTTGCTTACAGTTGTGCTTTTTTCGTAATCAAATATTTGGATGAAACTGCAAAGATTGTTCTCTCAAGAGCAATTTATGAATGCAAGTTGCTTAAACGTAAAATCGAATTTTATTAATATTATCAATGGTTTTATATTCAACAATTATATTCTTCTTTTTTTATACAACAAATCTTGATTAAAAATTATCGTAATCTTTAACTAATTGTTATATATGTATAGAGGTAACGAACGATATTTAACATGTGAAACTAGAAATTTGCATCTCTATTTCTGTTTTTCCTTTCACATAAAATTTGCATCTCTATTTCTGTTTTGTTTTTCACATAAAATTACTTTTAAACAATCAATATTGATTTGTCTATATAAATTTGATTCTACGCTCAACATCAAGTTTAAATTACATATATATTGGACATAACAACTGTTTCTTTATAATTTCTAATCTTGTTCCATATCAGATGCATTATTTATAAACTAGGAATTATTATCTGTACACTGATAAATATAAAAATTTATACAGTGAAGTGTAACAATTAACAACAAATTAATTTACATAACAATAATCAAGATATATTGATTAATTTCTTACCATGTATACACGCATAAATACACACGTCCACACACGCATACACAGATTACTTACGAAAAAAATTGCGCATACATATAAAAATTTTCAGTATGACTAATATTAATATACTATGCAGTAAAAAAAAATACACAACAAATTAAATTGGCAAAATGTTGATATTGATAGATTCAATTCTCTTTTTTAATCAAGATACTTTACATTTTGTTTGTATTATAAATCTCATGGAATCTATTTTCTATCCAATAAAATAATTTAAATTGTACTCAAATTTCTTCTCCTCGAAATATAAGTTAGTAGTCCTATATCAGAGGTAATTATATGTTACATACATATATATGCATATATACACCTTTTTTCCATGCGCACTGTTTCTCTTAGTGTTAGCAATTTATGAATTATGAAATTTTGCAACAAAATTTTTTACATACTCTTTCTTATGAATATTTGAAAATGAGATACATTACTATAAAATTCTTTTCCTAATTTTTCTTTCTTAAAGAAAAAAATTTCAAAATGGATTGACATATGTCTAATCTATATCAGATTTAAGAACACTACGAGTACCCGTATGTATTTTAGATGTTCTTAATTTTTTATATGATGTAAGTAGATCTTCCATTGTTATAGGTCGTACTGCATCGTGAAACTCTTCATCGTCAGTACTACTAGTATCCCTATAATAAAAAAAAGTTAAATATAAATTTTATTATCAATTTTTACATATAATAATGATATTAGATATATATTAACTGTGTATGAGTTCGCAAGTAATCCCGAACGCGATAAATAGAAGCATTTCTACAAAGTTCTTGCAGGTCTGATCCAGAAAAATCTTCTGTAATTTTCGCCAATTTTACTATATCTATATTTTCAGCTACTGGTTCATGATCTAATATCAACTTTAAGACTTGTATTCGTTGTTGTTCATCCTGAAATATATATATATATATATAAAAATCGTATAAACACACGTTTTTTTATCAATATAATTTAATATAAATCTTATTTACTGGCAAACCAATGTGGAAAGTAGCTGGCATACGTCTGAGAATAGCTCTGTCTAAGTCTTGTGGTCTATTAGTAGCACCCATTATTATAACTGTGCAAGAAGGATCTGTGATTAGTCCATCCCAAAGAGACATGAATTGTGCTTTCATCATTGCTGTTGCTTCATGATCTTGTGAGTTACGTGCTCTTAAAAATGAATCTGTGTGGAAAAAAAATAGAGGATATTTTACGTTTAATTGATATTAGCATAAAGTAAACAATCTTTTTTTCTACCAACCTATTTCATCAATAAAGATTATACATGGTTGAAGTTTCACAGCTAATGAAAAGACAGCTGCAGTTAATTTTTGACTTTCACCGTACCATTTATCAGTTAGAATGCTTACATCTAAATTAATGAAACATGTTTTAGTTTCTTTAGCGGTTGCTTTGGCAATCATCGTTTTACCACAACCTGGTGGACCGTGCAATAGTACACCCTAAAATCAGAATATAGATTGTAATATATAAATTTTCCAACAACGTATAATTTTCTACCTTTGGTGCTTGAGTTAACTGAGAGTCTTCGAATAATTCTTTTCTCTGTATAGGCAATATCACAGTTTCTTTGAGTTCTTGTATAACATGTTCAAGGCCTGCAATATTCTCCCATGAAACTCTAATATCTTTGGGATCCACTATGTGATTAGCTATCATCATTTCATAATCTGTCAACTGATCCATGTCCACTGACCATGATAGATTATCAGTTTTGGCTAATTTTCGTAACTGTTCTTGTGCCTGCGGAGCATTCAAGTAAAGCTTTTTTTTATTAAAAAAAAATACATGAGAAATGAGGTTATTTTTTTAATATGTAGAGAAAATATGTTATGTAAGACTTAATTTTTAAAAACATTAAACAATTAATGTATAACCTTTTTCCTGGCTTTTTTCTTTGCATTGTTCGTTGGATCAAGTTGATTCATAATCCATTTCATACTGAAAAATCCAAAAGCCGCGATAAACGATATCCTTGCCACAAGCACAAATATTTCCGACCGCGTGTATCCGACTCCATCCGCAATATTCATTGTATATTGCAGTTTATTTCAATTTAAACAGGAAATTCCTTTATTCGTGTATTAACTTTCCTTCGCCGAAATCACATGCCACTTTAAACGCTGATCAAACTTCCAACTTGAACATTCATAAAGAAAAGAATAGTTGTATACAATGGAGCGAGAGGGAAATGTAAAGCATGCGCAAATCATTCAGACATATATGAAGAGTTCAAGAGTTTTAATATAAAAATTCCCTACGATAATCACAATTACCAATATAATTTTTTTGATTAAGCATTATAATAAGCTCATACGTTAAAGTGTACATCCATAATTAATACGAAATAATATAATCTCATATTCAGTTGTTTTTCATATAATTAGCAGATTTTAAATGAATATTGTTCTATGTATCCAATTCGTTTTTTGGACTCATCTTTTTTGTTGTATTACAGCTTAGAAAGAGTAATTCTTATTCTCTTTCGATATACATATGTATATTTCTTGAATTTGCATTTTCGTTTTGATTCATGTTTTTATTGCAATTTAATTAACGACTGTAATTTTTATGGAAACAATACAATTTTTTTTTATAAGGTAGCAAATTCCGGGGATTCTCTTCGATATATTCGGGGAAATACATACGGAGAATACTTAATTTTATATTAATATGTTAGTTTTACTCTAATTTTATGTTTGAACAGGACATTCAAATCTCTACTCTCTAGTCTTTGGTATGAACTTATGTACATATAGTTATCTTTATAAGAGTTCTAGCATCTTGTAGTACCAAATGTATTAATCATACTAATTCTAGTAAGTTAGTTTAGTCAAAAAATCACGTTCTAACAAATTATATAATAATAATAACGCACATCGTATTTGAAATGATCAGAGATAAAAAAACAATTACAGTAAAACTAAAAATAGAAAGAATAAATTATATTACTAATGAGGTTGACTTCTGTTAGCAATGCAGTTTATTACATGTAATTA
This sequence comes from Frieseomelitta varia, assembly GCF_011392965.1. NCBI lineage: Eukaryota > Metazoa > Arthropoda > Insecta > Hymenoptera > Apidae > Frieseomelitta > Frieseomelitta varia. Next base: position 71,217 of record NW_025110511.1, on the reverse strand, counting down.
TACAATAACTTTAAATATTGTCGTCATTGTTTATATTAAATTATATACAAAATTATAGGCTGAATCTGGTATAAAAATAACGAACACTAAGAATTTATTTGTTTATTTATAAAATTATATAATACATTTAATATAAAATATTATATTATAATATAGTTCTAATTTATCTTTGATATCTTTAATCAGATCAATTTATAGAAATAATAAAAAATGGACGGATACTTTACAAATTCTGGATGAATATCTGAGATAAATCTGGACGGATATCTCTTATTTACTGTTTTTCATGATATTGTTATATTTGTAACTAATCATCGTAACAATTAAAGTCATTCTATCTGTCAAACGCAAAAATCTAAGGACATATTTTCAATTACCATATTAATAACTAAAATATCTCAGGTAAATATTTTGGACGATTTGATTAAAACAAAAACGGGAAACAATACATTAACTTTAAATATAAAGTTTGTATAAAATATTTCAAAATGTAATAGAAAACTTAATAAATAAATCAAAAATATTTTGATCATATTGCTAAATTAAGTTGTTAGAACTGCTTTTTTGTATAATAAAATGATGATGTATTTTATAGAAATACATATAAAATACTACATCATAATACATATTCTATCTACTGTTTTAAGGCACAGGCAGTTTTTCTTCAATGAAAATTTTACTTGTAATGATTTGTCCAAAATGAATAAGTATATTTCATACTTTTATCTCAAAGAGAATATGGTAATTGAAATAGCAAGACTCAATAAGATAATTATTGGGAATGACGATAAGGATGATGCTGTATTACAATTGTTTTCAGAACAAGAGCATTCTTCCCAATATACACCATTTTCATAGACTCCCCAATTACAAACACCTGTGACTCCAGTACTGGCTACAGAAGAACATCGACGAATCACTTGACGCCATCTACCGTCCCCTTCAAAAATTAATCAAAAAAATAAATAAATGAGAACTAGATCAGTAATCGAATGATTAACCAAACGTAAATGTAAGTGTACCGTATATTTAAATTTGTTGACATAAGTTAAATCTTGTTCAGTAACAAGAAATTTTAAAGAAGTAAACTTACAAATAAAACCACGAGGACTCTGATGTGTTATTTTAACACAGAATGTACCAGGCATGTGTGACTCTTCGCTGTTACATTCGATGGCGATATTTTTCTCTTTATCAAATTTTCCATATGCTCCACACAGATCTTCGCCCTTAGGATCAGTATCACTACTACACTGATAACAACGAATCGCTTGAGTACCTAAAATTTATTTAAGTGAATTGAAAAATTAATTGAAACTTAATACTTCATAACCTTAAATTGAACGCTCTTATTTTATACACGCTACAGTAGTTTTTATTCGACAACATATACACTTACCTATCACTGTGAACAAAAGTAATAAATTAGCATATACGATTGCCTTTTTAAAAATCATTTCGAGATATTATCACTTAAGAAAATGAAATTATGAAACGTATATTAAAGTCACAATGTTGATTATACATATGCAATTTAATGTCATTCATAGGCGTTGGTTAACACGAGCATTGACTAAATATAAAATAGATCTAGCATCTTATGGAACTTTGTGCTTTATGTGTATTCTGAAATATCAATCTCGAGGGAATGAATATTTTTTACATTTCTTATGATTTACTACGGCGAACAGTATTACAGTACAGAAATAGTATCCAAATCAAATAATAATATTCAAATCAAATACATAGTATTCAATTCAATAATTGTTAATATATGAATAAAAGAGATGTGTTAAAATCTTGTTCATCCTTTTAATTATATTCACGAACAATAATTAAAATATCAAATTTAATTTGCCCAAAATTGTTTTAAATAAATTTGGCGCCAATTTTTCGATCTATTGAACAAAATTTGTAAATTTTTATTTGTACATTCTGCAAAAGTCAAATAAAATGCGAGAGGAAAGTTTAAGGTTTAAAAATGAGGCTGCAGCTACAGAAGTTCATAAATAAATCCTCTTAAATATCTTTTTTTTGCAAATGAAATGTAGCGACTGCTACCTCCACGCAATTAAAAATAGCGCCACCTACATCCGCTACTTTCCGTTGCAAGGTGAGTTTCCAATAAGACATGCAGCCACACTTTTTTTTTGTAAAAAATAGAAAACCCAGGAAAACCGGAAAAACGCGGGAAAAGAGTTTTCCCCCTTTTCGCAAATCAAGGATATAAAACCTGGTTGCGAAGAGGAAAAAGGCTTACTACTTTCGCTACTTCCGCTTCGGCTACTACTACTACTCTGGTAAGAAACATGTCGTATTAATAATCTGTAAGCGCACATTTGTGATATTTGCTAGAAGAAACGACCAATTAGTTTAATATCGACTGGAACTTCCTTAGACTTTGTATGCGATTTATGCATGATGAAGCTCCGCCGCATTTTAACCGAGTGGCTAGACAATTTTTAAATTAACACTTTGCAAATAAATGGATTGGTCTTATCTATGGAGGAGACATCTACTGCCATCTATCGGATTTTTCTAATTTACCCTTTCCAGTTGGAATTGAAAGAGGTGCTTAGGAGGCAATATAATCAATAGACAAAGACAACAGATACATGTCGCGTTTACCATCTAAATATCTCTCGAAGAGTGAAGTGGAAAAATCCGATAGATGGCAATACCTGAACTACTCGGTGAAGAAGATGCCTGTCGAAATTTAGTAAGCGATTGCAAGTTGCATATGTGCCCGTTACAGAAAATTTGTGCGAATATGATACATTATGTGTGTTATACGAAAGTAGCATTATAATGAAGTATAACTATCACGAATTTGATATGACTACTGATATAGTGATCTTAAATATATGTAGAATTAGTATCAAAACTAAACTCGCAAAAATATCCTGGTCTGTTACTAAATATGATCAGTGGCGTCTCGTGTATAAGTACTGCGGAGCTACAGCACTTCTAATTTTTCTTGATATATAAGTATATTTATTAATTTATTTACTTGTAATATTTACTTGTAATACATATTTAATTTTATCATGAACAATCCCACATAATTCTCTTATTTTGTATAAAAAATAATAGAAATCCATTATATTTGCAGTGTGTACATATATTTCAAAAGTTGCAGCACCCTCACAAACCGCCATTAGGTATAATAATGGTAGTTTGGCAGTTAGAGCAAACTGTACGTTTCTATTGAATATCGTCGTGTAAAAACCGGTTTCAATGTGTACTCACACGAATAGAAAAACGAAAAGGATTATTAATTCTGCTAATTATCGAATGATGAATCGCTTGAAAATTAAAGCATTGGAGACGACGACAGGCGACACAGCAACGCGGCACAGTTGCAACGTCGACGGAAAATCACTTTTACCTGGTGCACGTCGTGACAAATGAATACGAATGCCCATCGAACGACATTGGCGAAAACATGAATGATTGCTGATCCGTACATTGGGACATTCGTCATTTAACCACGGAGGAATGAAAATTTAAGGGCCATCGGATGTAGCGCTGACATTTCACGCGTGCAAAATTTCTTTCTGTTCTTTCGAAAAATAGATAGTGCTTTTAACGATTATCGGTGAAGATTAATGTTTCACAGGAGTGAAAACACCAAAACGAAAGAAGTCAACATAATGTTTCAAACAATCTCAAAACATTGTGGTTGTAACCCCTTGCTTTATGACTTTTTTCTCAATTTTCAGCAACCATTTATTATCATAACGTGTTACATCGTGTCAGATGCAAAGCACTAAAAGCATTATGTATAATTTGTATTTATTAGTCTTCAGTTTGAAGAGTTGAGATAAAAAATACAAAATTATATTGCCTAAGACTACAATTTGCTTTTTCTTTCAGATTGAAACCGAATCTTCACCGAATAATTTCTGCCACGAGTGTAACTCGATAAAATAACTCAAAGGTTGAACGTGTTTTACAGTTTCTAAACCGATACATTCTTCAAATAATCCAGCCATAGTTAACCGTTTCTCCATCACGAAGCGGAATACCTCGAGAGTAAATTAAAAACGCGGAATAATTCGCGAGCAGTGGTTAGGAATTTTATATTTATTAATATATGGAAGACTCAGAAGTTTAGTATAAGTGACTTCTTAAAGTGACCTTTCAATTAAAAATTGCGTTTATCATGCAAATGTTTTTTTTTTATTAAAATTATCAATCGATGGAATAGTTTAGTTGTTACGTCTAATAATTTAAATAACAATATATTTTTAATAGTTTTAATCATATTTTAATAATTATATTATAATGACCATATAATAATGTTTAAAATTTTCAAGAAAAAAAAATTTTTATAATACAAATTGCTCTTAATCAAAAATTAATAATAATTTATATTGATTAGATTATAAGCTCTCCATATAATATTATGTGTATAATACTCTGCGTTTTGATATTTCATTGTAATTAGTTAGCTAGTATTAATAGAGACTGGTAAATATTTAAATCAAGATTGGATAAATCACAATACACGTGGACATATGCAATTTCATCTAAGTCGCGATGGAAATGGAATATAAAATATATAAAATATGCAATTTATTAATTATTAACTGTTAACTGGCATCATTATGCTATTGGTAACTAACAGTTTAAAACTAAATTGGAGAATATTACAGATATTATCTAATTTTGAAATTTTTAATTTAATCTAATTTCAGTCGTGGACAGCGTAAAACACGAAATAAAATTGTATATTTACTTTATGAATAAAGAACGTGTTTCACAGAATGGCGAATATGGAATTGGCGTGTATGAGAGGACGCTGTAGCGTGTAACATGGAAAAAAGTTTGGTGACTCATCGATCGAGATGGAAATGCATATTCGCAGACAAAGATCGACTCGATAAATTCGCAAAAGATTTCTTGGTTTGGCAAGGCTTTAATGGAAAACGCGGCCTCTGGAAACTCCAGGCATCGGAATATCCGTGCAGACGCAGAATCAGAGAGGGGTCTCCGTCGATGTTGAGACACGAGAACGCTTTTCCGGTGACACGTAAATAAAAGTTCGAAGGTAAAGCGGTTGGAAATAAAACTAGCCTAGGTCGAGGAACGAAGCGGCGGCGAGAAGTGAGCGCGGGGAGGGGTAAAAGGAAAAATCGTTGCATCGAGAAAAACTGACATATATGAAGGTTATCGCTTCTCGTTGATATATTTTTACTAGACTCTTTGCGAGTCGATCGTCAGTTGATTTAAGTTCCGTTTGCAATACGTGGTCTCTTGGTGAACGATTGGTTTGTTTCCAACGGTTCTAATCTTTGCTCGTATTTGCACGGAATTATTTCGTTTAATTTAATTTCTTTATCTATTTATACGGGATAAAAATTCCTTGATATAAAGATACGTAAGGTGCAGAAATATAAACACAATTAATACAGTCGGATAAATAGAGTCAATGGATTAATTGAGATTTTATTAAATGGAGTTCGCTAGAAATAATGTAACGTCATTTTGCAATTTCTAGCTACTTCTTTCTTATCTAATCCATTTCTAATCGCGCAAGCGCTTCTGGTCTATTTTTTTAATGTTGTCATTTAATCGGCATTCGAGCAATACAGATTAATCTTCGTTACAAATGAACGAGGTAACATTTAAATGTTGTAGAGCACGGGAGGTTCATGCAGCCACTGCTAGTACGACGAAATAAAGAGAGGGCCAGAAAAAAAAAGAAATCGGATAGGTACAGGAGACGAAATAAAGACAAAGACGAAGCTTGTCAGTGGCGATATATATATATATAGAGAGAGAGAGAGCGATAGAGAGAAAGAGGGGAAAGGTAGAGAGGAAGTCTCAAGAGGAAGAAATCTCTCTTATTTCTAAGGTAGTCGGTTTTTCTTTCGTTTCGGTACGAAACAGACCGAGCACGTATCTCGTTAGCGAATCATTAGCAACTCTTCTCGTACTGCAACTACTGTCGCAACGAATGCTCGCGGCTTGTTCTACTCTCCTCTCTCCTTCGTCGTCTTCTTTCGCTTTCTTGTCCCATTTCGAGACAATTTCCTATCCTAGATCTTTCATACTTTCTATCACATATGTATGTATGCACATATATCTCTATTTGACGATCGTTCGTTTGCGTGACGATGTCATGTTTATTACAACGTAAGACTGTGTACATACAACACGTCGCGTGTTTACACACAGAAGCGATGGTAACGATCGAGACTCTATTTCGACCTTACTCCTCTTCTATTCAAAGCTCGATGGTCTTGGCTGTCGTTCCGCTCTCGTTCGAGCCGCATCCTCCACCTCCTTCCTCACCGCCCATTGAACGCCTTTGGCAAAGGCGTGGGTCGATCTCGCGGCAAACAACCAGACGATAACTCAGCGCTGACATTGCCACCGACTACCGATACCTGCAACTCTTATCGCGTACGCGACCGCCGCAGGTGTTGTCTATTCAGGAACTAAAGACCATCTTTAGTAGTTCTTCCTCTTCTTATCTGTATTCCTCCGGTTTCACCTCTAACTCGGCTCTAAGGCTTTCAAGTTGGCAGCAAGAGGAGGCGTAACGCGGCAACGCAGAGCGACAAACGTCGAGCAGAGTCAAGAACGAATATTCGAATTTATAGGAGCGACGATCGGCTTTTGGGCAAATAGAATAAATTTGCAAAGTCTCGGCATTAGAGCGAGACGATTTTACCGGAGAGAAGCCGCATAATACGATGCCGGCTGAGGCGGGCTGAGGGAAAGTTCGAGAACGGATCGAATGAAATTTAAATAAAAATACCGTCTTCCCTCGGATGGGTTCGCCGAGGAGGCAAAATAAAGCACGGTCTTAGCCCCCGTGGGGTCAGTCGACTCGATTCCTAGAGGACGACGCATCGTATAATAGCTAGATTTTCCAATAGGCGGCACTAGCTTCCGGATCACGTATTTTCTCTTTCGCGTCGCTATTTCTCCGACCATGTCTCTCCTCTTGACCACATTACGCGAAAACGCGTTCTCAGCTTTTTTATCGATACTCCTCGTCAGAGTCGTCCTGTACGTCGCTTCTATGCTTCCTTCCTTCTCTTTCTCACGATTATTTCGACGTTCACGAAGATATTAATTCCACGACAATCGATCTACAGCTTCGGTCTTTGTTCCTATTTGGCCTTCTCTAAGTCAAGTTTGTTTAATGTCGAATTAATTAATTTCGAAGTTCACACTCTGGATAATGTTCTCCAACAAGGGAGCTTTTTTCTGTCCGTTCTGTTCCAGGTAACCAGTTAACCTGACTGCAAATAAAAATAATTTACGGATAAACTTCGTGAGTGTAACTCGTAGCGGAATCTAGGATTTCATACTAAAGTACCCGATGATCTTCGGTTAATTTAGTGACCAAAGTTGGTAAACGCTGTTGTCGAATCGTTCGTTATAGCTGTTCCTATGGGGCATACGGGGCCGCAGAGCCGACCGTGAGACTATAAATTGTACCGGTTAGGCAAGAAGAAGAATGGAGACTTTAAAGAGCCTTTGGCTATCGTTGGATATTCTCAAAGATTTACGAAACCCGGGAACGATCCCCGGGCTGAATATAGGGTGATAGTAAGCTCGCAAATTTCTCTCTTTCCTCTCTTTTTTCCCTCCTTCTACCTAGTTTTGCAACTAGGTTTGCCTTTCTTTGCCCCACGTTGCTTCTTTGCGCTCGCTACCCTTATCATCTTCGTTTTTTTTCCCCCTTTTTCAGTTCTCTACTTTTTCCTCTACCACTTCCGCCGCTGTTTCTTCCGGGAAGAAACGCCTTTCGCGGAAACTCTTTAGCTCTCGATATTAAGCCAAGCGATTTCGCGCAAACGACGGATCGCATTTTCCCAGCTTTCGTACCCGTCGCGCTACGCAAATCAAATTCCCCAAAGGATTTCGCTCCCCGATCCCACCCAAACTTTGCTCCTGTTCTTTAGGAGGGTGTCGAGTCGCGTATTTCGCGCAAACTACACTTATGTATCACGAACACATATGTATGTACATATGTACATACGGTAGATATACAGCAGGCACGCCAAGTTCTCGTTGCCGTCCTATTCCACTCGAATAATTCTTTAGCCTTTCGTAACTTTATAATCGTGATAAAGAACGAGGCTGTACGAAAAGTGCCGGTATGATTAATGCAGAGAGAAAGAGAGAGAGATAGATAGATATATAGATAGAGAGAGAGAGAGAGAGAGAGAGAGAGAGAGAGAGAGAGAGAGAGGGGTGGGGAGAGACCGGTCGTTAGAGAACGCGGCACGACGTAGCGCGACGTACGAGATGACGGGGGAAATTGGTTTTGCATTACAAAGCCGGTGGTTCGTGATAATAGAGCGCTTCATAGGCGCAAGTACGAGCACTTACCCTCTATGAATTGTCCAATTATATTATTATTCGGGGCGAAATCCGTGGACCGGTTTCCGACCCGAGAGACCCGCGTACATACGTTCCATCCCTTGATTCACATCCGTCGATATCAATCCGGGATTCGCCAATTGTCCGCGATCGGACAAGGAAAATCTTTCGTTCCTTCTTTCGTTTGCCCAGGATGATTTTGGCGAGCAGCGCAATTTTCTTTCGCGAATGGAAGTAGGAAAGTAGCACTCCCTTGGTGGCCGGATTCGAAATTTTTCGGATATTGAAATCTAGAGAGTACCTTTTCTCGTTAGCGAACAGATCCGTTGCCACACCGATACCATATAGAATAGCATTACGAGTTCGTTGAACTAGCAAAAATGTTCGAGCCGTGTATACACAACGCGCAGTTCCTGAAGTGGATTATTATTACAGAGCGAACTCGGAGAGAGAAGAAAATAAAAAAAGAGCGAAGCAAAACGGAGGAACGAGCGAAGAGATTGAGAGAGGCTGGCCCATAAATACATTAGCCGTGCTAATTGACGAATCGTTAATCTCGCTACGCGTTACGTCCGGAATAGTAACGGATGCGAACAATAATGTCTCGGAGGACCGCAAAATCGGTTTGGACACGCTTCGCTCTTCCCACGCTCGGAAATTGCATCGACCTACGCGCGGAACGAGTTCCTATCTCTACCCCCCAAACCCTCCCTACGGTCCTACGCTGGTCACAATGTATCAGGGCAGCTCGCCAAACGGCCGCGTTTCTCTAACTCCTCTTCGGGTTCTTTCTTTGGCTCTGCCGCGCCGTCGCCGTCGTTACCTTTGCTTATTTATTCTTTTATAGCCGGCTATTTTAGCGCAAACACTTCGTTCGACAACGACGACAAGGGGAACGCAACGAGCTCGTTGTAACTTCCGTTCGGTCGCCTCTCATCTACCCCCTCGTTTGTCCAGCTACCGCTTCGATACCTCTTCTCGATATCTGCGGCTCGCAACTAATACCCTTCTATTCTTTTTTTACAGAGGGAACGGTCGCATCGACCGATTATGCTTCAATGCTGACCAATTTCGCCGCCGCCGCCTCCGAGTTTTCAAACCTCGTGCTTCAACCTCTTGAGATCTTGGAATGACGGGCCACGTCGAGAGTTTTTTTTTTTTGTCCCAAATTGCAACATTTTCTCAGTTATAAGTATATTTAAATGTAACTCAGGTGAAACAAATGACAAGTTTATTACTTCTTAATAATTTCTATCCAGTGACAAGTTCGAAAGAAAAAGAAAGTGACAAATTGTTATGTACGGTTCGGTCACTCGTTATGGTCCGCGAACCAGTTGCAAGCGCAAGAGGTCAATCTCTTGAGTTGGAATGACGTCGAGAATTTTTTGTTCCAAATTGTAACACTTTAAGTGTATTTAAATGTAACCCAGGCGAAGCAAATGATAAGTTTATTATTTTTTAATAATTTCTATCCAGTGACGTCGTACCGACAAGTTCAAAAGAAAAAGGAAGTGACAAATTGTCGTGTACGGTTTGGTCACTCGTTATGGTCCGCGAATCAGTTGCAAGCGCAAGAGGTCAATCTCTTGAGTTGGAATGACGTCGAGAATTTTTTGTTCCAAATTGCAACACTTTAAGTGTATTTAAATGTAACCCAGGCGAAGCAAATGATAAGTTTATTATTTTTTAATAATTTCTATCCAGTGACGTCGTACCAACGAGTTCAAAAGAAAAAGGAAGTGACAAATTGTTATGTACGGCTCGGTCACTCGTTATGGTCCGCGAACCAGTTGCAAGCGCAAGGGTGGAATGACGTCGATAATTGTTTGTCCGAAATTGTAACATTTTAAGTGTATTTAAATGTAATCCCGGCGAAGCAAATGATAAGTTTATTATTTTTTAATAATTTCTATCCAGCGACGTCGTATCGACGAGTTCAAAAAAAAAAGAAAGCGACAAATTGTTGTGTACGGTTCGGTCATTCGTTATGGTCCGCGTGCCAGTTGCCAGCGCAAGGAAATTACGTTAAATTCGAAAGCATCTCGATGCGACGTGTGATGGTTGGAAAATATAGGATACAGAGGATACAGAGGTGAACGTGGCTCCTCAAACGACTTCTGTTTGCGAAAGTTTGAGAACAAGCCGGCTCGATCGCGATCGATGAATTACCAAGGAGGGGAAACCGATTCAATTCGTCCGGCGCGAACTTGCAATTTTTCGCGTGCAACTCGGCATGTGCATGCGAATGATTCTACGCGGCCGGCATGGAAACAGACTGTTTACTATGTAAAGCATTGCTCTCGATTACGAGGACGCCCGTGCGTTTAGTTTTCCATTTTTCCTCAAGACTTTCCGAAGTCGTTCCCCACAGCGGGAACGGTGGTAAGCAAAAATCGATAAAGCGAAAGCACGAGCCGGAGAAGCGATGACGATTTGTTTCACTCGAGAGTTTCAGCGAGATTTTCGGTTAATCGGTAACTCGCTTGTCGCGTGAGTGTCGACAAGCTGCAGAAACAGTCGCCGAAACTTCCGACTGGTATGAAATATACATGGAGCGACAACGGCACGGTGGCATGACCCTCGTCGCTTTGTCAGGATACTCGGAGTATCGCTGGGGATCGCTGAAAGGATTACCAGTTGTCTCGAAAATCCGAGGATACCTCGTCCCAAGGTTGCAACCCGAGGTTCGCATGGTTTCGATTCCAACGCGATCGAGAGAAAAAAAAGAAGAAAGAAAACAGAGAAAAAGAAGAAAATTACGATCGAGACGACATCGCGGAACGATTCCAGTTTCTCGAAGCGGGCTTGCAATAAGTTCGGGATGAGAATTGAAGAAAGGCATCGGATGGATCCGTGATCGTAGTCGGTCGTCGAATACGAATCAGTAAACATTGATGCGCTGCAGGAGCAAGCCGCGAAGCCATTCCGACGCTGGAAAATCCTTTCAGGTTCTGAATTGGAGAGTCTCGTACATTGCCAACGTAATTGCTCCAAATAGCTCCTCGGAACGATAATTTAAAAACTTGAAACAGGTATCTTCAACTAGTGAGTCAACTTTTGTTATTTCACCATACTATTATTATGCTTAACTTACTGCTATTACTACTTTACTACTATTATTATATTACACCATTATTATCATAGTTTTACTACTATTATTATATTTAACTTGTTTAGTATTTAACTTAAATTTTACTACTATTATTATATTTCACTTTATTACTTTTTCGTGTCAACTGTAATACAAAAATAATATATTTTTACTTTTAGGTATTACCTTTTGTATTGCTGTTATTACGCATCATGAACGTCCGTGACGTCTCGCTTACGCGAGTCAACTTTTGTTACTTTGTTACAATTGCTGTATTTGATTTATTTTTATTACCGTTACTTTCAGGTATAATAATTTCCATGTTACTGTCATTATGCATCATAAACGTCGATGACGTCTCGCTTACGCGAAATTGCTTATCCATCTCTCACTACGATTGCTCCTCCCTTTTTCTTCCTCTCTCCCTCTCTCTCCCTTTGACGTGCGCACTCGTTTAACCCGAATATCGAGTGTCAATAAGAGAGAACGTACGCAACCGGCGATTTTCGCGAACGTAGAATCGTGATGCCCGTGTCGATCGATACATTTTCCCCCTACCCCTTCGCCGACAGCGTCTGCACGCTCATTTTTCGTCTGTCTCTCCTTTTTCCCCGTTGCGTCCGGAACGAGGATGGGAGAAGGACTGAGAGCGAACGGATGAAGAGGGAAGAAGGGAAGAGAATCGTATCCGGTCGATTTGGAAGTTAATGACTAGTCGCAAACGACGAGATAGAGAGTAGAAGTACGTATTAACCGGCGTGGCTCTCGAGTTTCGGCTTAGTTATCGGCAACTTTGATCTGCCATTCCGGATGCTGTCGAAAAAGACGGGAAAGCGGAGCGTGTGCCCCGACACACACGCGAGGCGGAAACCAGCCTCGGTCGGAGTTCAGGCTAGCTCCACGAACCAAACCGATACCTCTTCAAAGCCCAGTTCCCCGAGCTTTTGAGATTCCATTACGGCTGCCAGTGGCGGCGGCGAATCAATATTTAAATTCGTAATGGAAACCTGCCTGGCTGCAATTACGGCGAACGCGAGGCCGACCCGAAATTCAAGCTTCGTCCAAGTTTCGCCGTTTTCGCCGGCCGATCTCCTACCTCCGCGCAAATAACCTAGCCTCCAGCCAGCCAACCAGCCAGCTAGCCAGCCTTTGCCTCGGCTCTCTTTCTCTTTCTCTCTCTCTCTCTCTCTCGTCGAATCGGTTTTTACCGCCATCGGTTTTGCAGCCGCCAGCGCAGCGAGACGAACGATCTCCGCGTGCTTTTTTCCAGCGTGCGGCAACAAGCCGAACGAGCGGCGAGCTGAAGAGGAGGAAAGAACAGGAGGAACTAGCGACGCGTAACTGAGCGCCACTGGTCGAAGCGAGTTTGAGTCGGCGGTCGAGGTAGAATTGTGCGTGGATCAATAAATCCCGCGTGGAATAGAACGGTTCGACGGAGACGCGAAGCGGAGAATAAAGGGAGCAGCTTACGGAGCTAGCATCGCCGGGAATTTCGGAACAACGTCTACCGATCGCGCTCGTGGAAGTTTTGCGTTTTATCGTGGTGCTCGATCCGTCGGTGGCGGTGACGCGACAGGACGCGACGCGAACCACCCCCAATGCACACAAATGCTTTCATACCACGCCGGGGAGAGGAGCTTTTACAGCGGATACGCATCGATTACCCGCAACTTGAAATCTGCTCGCAGCCACTGAACAGTACAAGCGCGGATAAGTCTATGACGTTCTCGAGGAAAACGGATTGCGAGAGAGAGTGAGAGAGAGAGAACTCATCCCCCGGCGAGAACGACGAGAAAGAGGAGGGCGGAACGTAAATCGCGCGCGCAACGTCGCCGCGAGTTCCCTCGTAAACGTCAACGACGCGCAACGTGTCCGAGAATCTGGAAATTCCGAGCGTCGCGCGTCGCTTGTACCCTTCGACTGAGAGGAGAGAGAATGGATCGAGTTAACGCCGAGCTATACAGTTCCGACGTTAATACTTCCCCCCCCCCCCCCCCCCCCCGCCGACGCTCGCTCTCGAAGGCAACCGTTGCCGCACTCTTCGACTTTCCTCGATTCGACTCCGGCAAAACAGCTTTCCCTCCGCCGTCCTCGACGCGGGCGACTCGTAATCCCGAATGCCACCGTCGTCGAACAGGATTCCTCGTTCTCGCGTTTCGCGAAACTTGACGGCCTGTAGTGATTATGATAATTTATATTTATATCACAATACTATAAGTAAATAATACTATAAATAAATAATAACTCCGTAATTAATTTTAGTTGTTTAGTTATAAAAATATTATCAATATCACAAAATATACAATTGCTAATAATTTAATGAAGATTATGGAAGTTAAATGACGAAATAACGAAATAACGAATGAAGAATTTCTACTATGGCTACAATATATATATAAGTGTCAGTAAACATTTCTATGGTGATAATAAAATTAATAGCTATTTTTAAATATTCTATTGTTTATATTAAATACACATCTCGACGGAACATAGATGTCGTTGAAAAACTAAATTCTTCGAAGTAGAGGTCGCTGCGGGTCCCGGTACCCGTAGCTCCATCACCCCTCTCTTTGCACGCTCACTTTTTTTTCCCCCGTTTGTCCGTCCAGAAGTTTGTTTGGGAACAAACGCGCAACGAGCTGCTCCTTTGGTCTCGTTGCCGATGCCGGAAGTTGAAAATGGAAGTGGAAGTTTGCGAACGAACCGTCCGTCCGCGTTCCACGGTTAGTTGCTGCAGGGATGGGGTAACGACGCGCGTCACTTTTCAGCTTTCGGTGGATCCTCTCTTCGTCTGCGATCGGCTCGCGAGTCAAAAGAGATCGCTTCTTGATTCGGCCGACGAATCGTCCAGCGATTGACTCTCATCAGAGAGAGTGTGAGAGAGGATCGAATTCACGTCGGCGATATGCAAACAGTTTGAGCGAAGATAGGAGCGAGGGGAAGGGCGGAGACAGACGGAGAGGCGCGCGCGGCCTTCCTCCAGGCGTGCAATTTACATGGATAATGCAAAGGGAAGGATCGTTCCTATCCTCTGACCCAATAAAACGCAACCGTCTCCGCCGATCCTGAGCGAGTAGTTAGAATTCAATTACGCGAATGGAGCCGAACTCGGCCGCAGGACGCGGCCACGGCCCCTCCAGGCGATGGAAATCTAATAATCAAACAATGACCGGTCGCGTTTCGCGGGTATCGCCCGCAACTTCTCGATCGAGCCGGAAGCTCGAACCGAGTACGGCGTGGTACCGAGTCGTGGTCTATCGAGCTGTCGCGAGAGAAGAGGAAACAAGCGAGGCGTGCTACGCCTGTATGCATGTATTTTATTAGTCGATGCAGGGGCATCGTACGAGTTACGTCCGGTCCATCGAACAGACAAATTACCGGAGTCGCCGCGGCTGGTGAAACCATGATCTACGCGTGTAGACGCGTAGACGCGGACACTCGCGTGAGATTGAAACGAAACGCTGGAACGAAATCGCAGACGGCATTATATTGTCGCCCGTTTTCTCCATTAACGCTGTCCCGACTGTTTACGAAAATGCCGGCCGATGAAAGGCGCGGCAGATAAAAGGGCGCGGCGGCGTGGCGGAAGCGGGGGGAGGGGGTCTCGAAAGGGTGGAGGGGGTCTCGACCGAGAAACAATGAGCGCGCTTCAATTATCGCGCTTGTAAAAAAATCCGCTTATATCCTCGGCGAAACCGAGTATCGACCCTCCCACCCCCTCCTCTCCCCCTCCCCTCCCCTCCCCCTTTCCGCCACTTCCATCCGCAACTTTGGCAAATAGCTTTCCCGCGGGGATTTTAGGAAAATCTGGAACACGGCCAATGCTGTTCCATCGCGTTACATCGTTCCCTGCCTGAGTTTATATTCCCTCCCTTTCTTCCTACCTATTTTCGCGTTTATTCGTTTGCCAATGCAACGAGTTACGCGCCGACCTGAAACAACTTTCCCCGTCCTCGTCGCTCTCGTTCACCGCCGGCCTCGTCCATGAAAGAGGAGGAGGAGGAGGAGGAGGGGGAGGTTTCCTCTCTCCTTGAGCGATTTTCTCAAAGCTCGTCCGATCCCTTCGAAAAGTTTCGTCGTTAAGCGCGTCCGAATCTCGAGAACCAGCAACCGAACCGAACCGAACGGAAACGACTTTCTTTCTTTCTTTCTTTCTTTCCCTGTCTCGTCCGAGATAGATGCACAGAGTGTCCATAAAGTCTTTTTACAATTTAAAAAATTTGGTACAGATAAGTGGAAATTGTTACAAAATGAGACGTATATATTTGAGTTTTTTCTTTTTTTTTTTTTGCCTCGTTTAATACACCTCTATATGGGCACCGTTTAGTTGCACGAAGCACATGAAGACGTTACTCGATTTCTTCCACGATCGATGTTCTCCTCGGATGTTCTTGGTCGTCCACTCATCCCTTCGTCGAACACTGTCCCTGTCTTCATAAATTTCTCGTGCCATGCACGAATTGGTGGACCTGACGGTGGATCTCTTCCATACTTGGTTCTGAAGTTTCGCTAAGTCTGCAGATCCGATTTGGTTTCAATAAGCCATGATACACACTGTGCCTGCTCTTGAGAAGTAGCCATTTCGTAAGGGGTTCATTCTTATTCATTAACAGGGTAGCTGAAATGCAATGTGATAAAAACCTTGATAACCACTGACATACATAGAACAAATCTGATAAAGATATCTCATCAATTGCCTTCGTAATAAATTTTTGATATTGTAAAGAGACTCTATGGACACCCACATGGGAGGTTATGTTAAAGATACCGTGTATCGAACAAAGGTACGGGACATCACTAGTCTAAAGCAGAGGATCACATGATGCCATTGCCACCATTGATGAGGGTATGCTGCAGCGAACGTAACAAGAAATCGAGAACCGTCTTGACGTGCTTCGTGCAACTTAACGGTGCCCGATATAGAGGTGGTATTAAACGAGGCAAAAAAGAAAACTTGAATATTTACCTCTCATTTTGTAACAATTTCCACTTATCTGTCTTTTCATTTGCCTTTGTAATAAATTTTTGAAATTGTAAAGAGACTTTATGGACGCCCTGTATATATACGTATATGTCTTCATGCACGTCACACTGTCTTTGCATTCTTGTCGCTCGCAAAGCATATTTCGTGTTTCACGGTGAAACGAAAGCTCTGTTGGCGTACGAAAGAGAGAGAGAGAGAGGACGGAGTATAGGAAGGGAATATCGTCAGAGTCTGGCGAGCGCGATCTCTTACCTCGTTTCGTTCGTCCCGGTGCTCGAGGGAACGACGTGCAGGGCGTGAGGACAATGCCGGCTTCGTATTTCGGAGCGTTCTCTCTCTCTCTCTCTCTCTCTCTCTTTCTCTCTGCCAATGGATTCTGCTGACTCACGCCGCCCATTCAGCCTTCGTAAGACAACGACACGGGCCAAGGGGTTTTAAAGTTGCATTATTAATCGGGACAGACGACGGGGCAACGAGCTTGAGGGTTTTGGGGTGGCAGTTTTGTTTTCGAGCCTGGCCGTGCACGCTCCGATGCGTGGGCGTTCGTTTAATTATCGAATGTAAATAGGTTCGTTAGGGAAAGGTTTTTCAGCTGGTGCCTCCCCTACATGTCCTCTGGATGCTCTCGAGACCGAAATACCTCTCGCCCTCGAAATTCCACCATTCCGTCTTCGCGCGCGCCACGATTTTGCAAACTTTCCAGATCGTAAACGATTCGTCGACGAAGCGTGGAGTCGTACCATTTGCGAATGTGTCTATTTTGTAAAATATTTACATTTTTTTTTTTACTTTTTCGTAGATACAGAAATTATTGTAGAATTTAGAGTAATTTAGAACAATAGTGGCCGATACAATTATCCACAATCCCTGGTCAATCGTAATTTGTCACAACACGACGGGTTTTATATTAACGACATATTCACACGCCCTTTTCTTTTTCCAGATCAATGAAAAACAGCGAACGCCGAATGTTCCCGTCAAGCGTCGCGAAAATCTTACATAATTTTTACACGTATCGTTCATAACCTGGAAGTGTGTGCGCGCGGAACGGAAAGTTGGGCGATAAGATCGATGGATCGTTGGACGCGGAGAGAGAGAAAGAGAGAGAGAGAGAGAAGAAGTGAACACGGACGATTCACGGATGTGGACACGTAGCGGTCGTAACGCACGAACGAACAACCGAAACGCGGCTCGTGGAGTTCGCAGAGAGATTTATGGAAGCGCGTGCGCGGTCCCCGATCCACACATGGACCGCGAATAGAAGCATCCCCCTTGTTTTCCATGGCACATCGTCTTGTAACGCGTGTCCTGTCGCGTCGTACTGCGTCACGGCACGTTGTTTCTCCTCGAAGGAAGATGGCCTGCGCGAAGGAAGGGAGAACGTGTCGTCTTCTTCAGGAAGAAAGAACGTAAGAAGGAGAGGAAAGGCGAAGAAAAGGAAAGGAAAGGAGAGGAAAGAAATCGAATGGTTGCGGGAGGAATTGGAGCATCGAAAGGAAGAGGAGAACGGCGGGAAAGGGAAGAACGGAAGGAAGGAAGGAAGGAAGGAAGGAAGGAAGGAAGGAAGGAAGGAAGGAAGGAAGGGACGCGTGCCAGAGTTAGAGAAGAGAAGGAAACGGAATAGAACAGAGAATAGGAATAGAATAGAACAGAACAGAACAGAACAGAACAGAACGGAACGGAACGGAACGGTAAGCCAGGAAGGGACGGATAAGAGGGTTGGGTGGGGGCATGGGGGTTGGTGGTGAGAGTTCGGTGGTGGCAGTCGGTCGACGGGCGGCGAGTTCTCAGTCTGTCCTGCGCCGTCGAAACGAAGGAAGCGCCGCTCGTCGTCGAGCGCGACGTCGAGCGCGACGAGCCGACGAGCCCGTGCCCCTCTTAGTTCGCGTTCGCTCGCCGTCTCGGGCGTCACATTTTCTCCTTTTGTTTCGATTGCGCGAACGCGCGCGATCCTCGCTTTCCTCTTCCTCTTTTCCTCTCCCAGTCGCCTTCCCGAGTCGCCCCGAGTCGAGACCGAATTCGACTCTCACGACCTCGTCCAAGTGTCGAAATCTCGTCACACTTTCGACAATTCTCTCTCTCTCTCTCTCTCTCGGACTCTCTTTTCGTCCATTCTTTCTCTCTCTCTTTCTCTCTCTCTCTCTCTCTCTCTCTTTCTCTTTCTGTCTGTCTCTCCTTTTTCTTTCTTCGTTTCTCTCTCTGTCTCTGTCTCTCCCTCCTCCACTCTTTCTTCGCGCTCAACGTTTTCTCTCTACATCACGATCCGCCTTCTTCTTTCTCCTCGCTTTCTCCCAGTTTCGTACGCACTCTCCGTCTCCTCCGTATTTCCCTGCTCATTTCCCATGACTCGTGCCATTCTACGCGACCGCCGAGTCGACGCCGCTGGAGCGAATGTTCGAGGCTGAATTTTCCCCTCCCCGAAGGAAAAACCGTGAACGCGGCAATGTTGGATTTTTTGCTACGGACTTGATCCAGGACCGTGCATCGACCACCCTCGTGCCGAGGTAGGTTCAAACGTTTACGTATACGTATACGCTTCGCTGGGAAATATGGTTCGTGGCTTTTTGATATTGTACGATGAACGCGTTTACGGACGGAGCGTCGAGAATCGACAGTTGATCCTTGACCATTGACCCAGCCGAGTTACTCCCGTTGTTCTTAGCTTAGGTCGATTACCAATCTAGGCGACTAGACTTTGCGATAATCGCTGAAATCGTACCGTGAGATAAGCCGTTCTCTGCGTATTTAGTTTTACACATTGTCCGAGATTCTCTCGCAGTTTTTCGTGAACAGTTTTGTGCGTTTCTTCTTTTCCTCTCTCTCTCTCTCTCTCTCTCTCTCTCTTCGCGTGTCGATGTTCGTTTCACGATGGATTCACGTCCGTTTTCTCACGTTCAAATCGTTCACAACGATCGACGGAATCGCTCGAAGCTTGCCGTTCAATTATTAACGAGGCTCAATTCATTGACGTTTCTCTGACGCGATTTTAAAGCGCGTTTTTTTCCCTTCTTTTTTTCCTTTTTCAGAACGATCGTAATTACGCGAAATCGTTCGCCCACCGAGTGAAACGCCACCGCGATTTGTATCCCGCTCGGCTTTCGTACGCGGAATTTCGCACGCGTAAAAATTCCATCGTTTTTCGTCTGACGCGTGCACACAGCACGCCTTGAACCGAATCTCGTTTCCAAGTTGTCCGAATTGAATTCTTAAATTATCCGTCTACTTATTGGTCTACTTTTACCAATTTGACAATTGTTCAATTGACAATTCGTAGTTCAACGACTAATAGAGATGCTCGCCAAGAAGTCGAGTCCACCCTCGCGCGAGACGAGAGGATTTTACAAACTGGTAATCGCGTAAGAGGGGGCATCAAGATGACGGTCACGTAACGCGCGCGAAAGAGACCGACGTTCGCCGGGGGAATTCGGCACGGTTTTACTGCTGTCGCGTGCAATGAACATTTTTCCACGGCGCGGCGCAGTGTCGCGTTTACGTAGCCCCGCAGCGGGATTGAAAATTTAAAAAGATCGGCGGACCGGAGAATCCAGAGAGCTCGGCTGCTCGCGGAATAAAACCGCATCGGTTCGATACCGATCCGCGATTCGATTTCTGGACCAGCGCTGCGGATCGGTCCAGGAACCGAGCCGAGTTTCCCCTCCGATTTCCCGGGGAGTTTCGGCGAACCTGCGGTTTCCATTTCGCCGCATTCCGCCCCGCTCTGTCTCTCCGGCGCGGTGCATCGCCACGCCAGCCAATCGGTCATCCTCTATCGAGAGCTCCGTATATAAAACACTCGGATAGTTTTTGCGGTCGTTAAACATCCGGATCGTCGTTTCGCGCCGTGTACACGGTTTTTCGCAAATTTTCGCGAGGTCGAGCCGAGGAGGACTGGCGGGCTAAATGCAAAAACAGGGAAAAAGAGATCGAGAGATGAAAAGAGATAAAGATTATCAAGTGATCACGGAGGCAGTCTCAATTAGCAAACGATGGGCTAAAAGTTTTTTCCTCGTCTATTTTTTTTTTTTTTTTCAATAAAACATCAAAATAGAATGAGGAACCTATTTTATCAAACATGAATATTAAAGAGAAAATTTTATCAGACATGTAACGAAAAAGTTACGGATTTATTTCAGTAGGAAGTGACTTTTGGTCCAGCCTGTAGTCTGCGTCTCGTCAATAAAGAACAATAGTTTATTGTATCGAAGTGGAATTCATCACAGCCCTGTGCACGGGTTTTCGCTACAATTAAAGTTATGTTTATATAACCTTAATTGCAACGAGCCGTACGCAACTTTGTTGTGTTTATATAATTAAATAATGTTCCATTATTGAATATCTATTAACACTAGAATCACAAAAGTAGTCGAAACAAACTAATTTATATGATGATTTTTCAACGGGAATTTTGTACAATCATAACAGTATATTTTTAGATACTGGAATATATATTTTTAACAAAGCATATTAATAGAAGCTTGCGTCTTCTTTGTCGCGTCGGTTACTGTAACCTTGCACTTTAATTTCTTTCCCACAAATATTATACTTTATACTTTATTTAGTTCGTGTTCGAACAAACATTTTTCGATGCTCCTATGAATCGGTCTCGCGCTTAAAAAACGCGCCGGTCTTTAAACGGAACGCGTTGTTACACTTTCAAACGTGTACAACGCGGAAGTGAATTTATTACTTCTTATTCTCGCCTCTCTCAATTCAGCTTTCAGTTTTCAAATTTAATCGGTGTCTCTCCCTCTGTATCGCGAGAAAGCTGCGAACTGTGTATATAAGTGCTCGGAGTACGTCGCCAAGTTAGTCGCGAGGGAGTAGACGAGAGAGAGAGAGAGAGAGAGAGAGAGCAAGGGAAAAAGGAAAAGAAATAAAAGTCGCGAGGTACTAGGCAGCAGGCGCTAAGCTCCATCCTTGAACTGGGTCGCCTAGCGTATCCTGCAAATATCGCTGCTTCGCCGACGACAAATACTACGTCGGCTCCTCTCATGAATTGCAAATTCGCGCGTGTAGTTTCCTTTTCTCTCTCTCTCTCTCTCTCTCTCTCTCTCATTCTCTCTTTTTCTCGTGCTCGCATTGCCGCGTGGTCGAATTTCTCTTCCGAAATTTCTCGTAGAAAACAATGTAAATACAATGTGTCTGAACGCAATAAAATTATTAAGCCGATCTATCGGTCCGAGCGTGTCGCTACAAAATCACTTTTCCGCTCGTTGTCACGTCCGTGTTCTCTTCGTCGATTAATTTCACGGAGAGTGTGTCGGTCGCCATCGATCGGACGATCGATTTCATCGGTTTCCTCGACTTCCGTTTGGTAGAAGATACGACCGGATGGCTGGTTTAGAGATTACCGAGGTAATCGAATCCCATCGCGCGACGTTCTTTCGTACAGGAGCACGAGGATATCGCTTCCGGGCGTACGCTCGTTCCTTCTACTAGGGTTTCACTCTGAAATGGAGATTATTCGTGCACGATGCATCTCGAACTCTTTGTCCTTAAATTTTCCTCAGGGAAAAGCGCGTTTTCAATCAGTCGATTAATTAAATTAACCCTTTGCACTCCTATGCCATGCTGATTTGTACTAATTTACTCTGAAACACGTGCATACTGGCAACATGAAATAACTGTAAAACACCATGTGGCATTCGAGCAATAGTTTGCCAAGTTTTGTTAGTTTATCGGTACGGTTTGTGGTCACGAGCAATTCCGTGCACGGAATCTTTCTCTCTTTACTCTAATTCATTTCTTTTATTTATTTTCCTCTTTATTTCAATTCTAATTGTATTTACTACGCAATAACATTTTTAATTCTTAATTTATTTATTTCCCTCTTTGTTTCAATTCATTCGTTATTGACTTTCCTAAAAATAAATACAAGTCTACGCCCAACAACGCTACAATAAATAAATCGAGTGCAAAGAAAGTTTTCAGAAATTCGCGCAGAAGTTCGCTTACGATTTGACACGAGTGTCGATTTTTTTTCCCCCGCAGGTCGTGTGCGAGAAACCCGCGAGGAACATCGGCGATTCGAAGGGCAGTGACGAGAAATTTCAGTAACGGCGGAACGAGGTGGCGACGGAGAAGCGGTCTCGCGTGGCAGACGAGGTGGCAATGATCGCGCCGACGGGGAGACTGCGTCAATGTCAACGAAAGTATACGTCCTAAAGTATTCGTCGAGGAAACGAAGTGCCAAAGAACTGTGGAGAATTAGCCGTAGAAAGGTGGAAAGACGCCGGGGGACGGAGAGGCCGACCGACGAAGAGGGAAACGGTGAATCGGGTGAAGGTGGGGCCAAGAGGGGAGGAGTGCAGCGCGAAGAGGATCAAAAAGAAGAAGGAAAGAAGGAAGAAGGAGGAAGAGGTGGAGGGAGGAAGAATGAGAAACAACGTCCCGCGAGAGAAAGAAGGATCGCGAAGGTAGGGCGGAAGACGTGGGGATCGGGCTGGATCCGGGTCGATCGGTGGTGGTGATGGTCTCGGGGTGGTGCCCGTGCGTGCCGATCGGCCGCCGGGAATCACCGGCCCAGCAGCAGTCGGCAGCCTCCTCGTCGAGGAGCTTCGGAGGAACCGACGGTGCGCCGTTCACCGTCAGCGCGGCCACCGATCGCGCAGAGATGGTCCAGATGTTTTATTACGAGAACCGCGGCAAATGCTGCAAGAAGCTTCTCCGATACAACGGGTACCCGAACAAGGTAAGGTAGTTGACGTTCCCCTTCTTACGATCTCTCTTTTCCATCCGCGTTTCGAATCCACGACCTGGACGTACTGTTCCACTTTGAGCACCAAGCTTTTCAACCTTGGTCACTTTCGCGAAACGTCTCTTTGACGATTTGATTTGGTTCGAAGAGCTTCTCGAAAGGATTCTCGAATTCTCTCGAGGAAAGATCCGTTCCAAGTTCACGAGGTGAAGTAGAGGAACAGAGAGAGAGAGAGAGAGAGAGAGAGAGAAAGGAAGGTTCCAAGTATCCGAAAGCCCCTGGGGAAATAAATCGATTCGCTATCTGAATAGCCATTATGCGGACGTGGCTTGGAGGCAAGGCACGGAGGCCGGGAAGGTTGGTAGGTTGGGACGTTGGCTCATCGGCAGCGGCGGCCAGAGAGAGCGTACGCTCTCTCGGAGAACTCGGCGAAGGAGGCGAAAGGGCGAAAAAGAGAGAAGACCGGGTGGAGTAAAGAGGATAGCCGATCTTCCTTAGCCGCGTTGCTTCTGGAACTGGGCTAATGTTTCGGAGTTTCAGAACTCGTATCGGCCGGAATTTTCTTTCAATAACCAAGTTATTATTCATCGCGTCCATTTATTACCTCCCCCCCCCTCTCGCCCCCCGCGCCATTCTATCCTCTCTCGTACTCTCACCTCCCGGAATCCACGTTTCGCGCACACAAACGGCGAAACGTGCACACTGACGGGTGTTCTTTCCGTTTCGAATCGGCGAATCGAAACAGGGTGATAGTACGTACTCCGATCGTCCGTGAAATATCGCGTCTGACGAAAAAAAGCTTACGTTCGTAGAGTTTATCGCGACAGCTGTTTATCCCTCGGCCGTCCGCCGAGAACTTCTTCCTCGCCTCACGTATACACGTGTATCGCGACAGAAAGTGTAACGTTCGTGCGACAACGAACACGCAACGTGGATGAAATCGCGAGACAACCGGATAATTCGTTCCCGTGTCTGCTGGATCCCGTAATCCGGCTGGATAGTCATTCTTCCCGGCCGAATCTTTTGAATATGGATGAGTATGATTTCCCTGGCTAATTTCGTTATCTGCATATTAAAGACCCTCTTAAACAGAAATGTCTCGCGTCTTTGCTTTTCAACCCGAGAGAGAAAGAGAGCAAGAGAGACGGTCTTTTTTTGAATAGCGATTGCGAAAAAATTCTATTCGAATTTTTCCTCCCCCAAAAAAAAGATGAAAGAAAGAAATCCGCACGTGACGCGTCCATTGTCTCCCGTCTCGGTCGTTGGACGTTTCATTTTGCGTTGCTCTCGCTGCGAGAGGGGATGGTGATGGTCCACGGTGGAGAGACGCGAACGCGTACAGCACCGCGTCGGCAGTCTCGATAAAAAGGGGTGGGCATTGTCTAGCTGGATGAATGGCTTAGGCGGTGACCTCTCAGTGACTTTCAGTGTCGCAGACGGTTCTTTATGCCGGCGGTTTACGATTAAAGATATCTCGGATGAAAGGGGGTTTCGTTTCCTCCTTTCCCTTTTCACGCGAGTTAAAGAGTCACAGTGGCGGTGCCTTTCTAAAAAGGAGAGAGAGAAAGAGAGAGAGAAAAGAAAAAGAAAAGGGAGCAAAGGAGGAAAGAATCGCGAGACGTTGCCCGTACCATATCTACCTCGCGTTTAATTCCGAAAATCGGGGAAAATCGACCGATCTCGAGCACCGTTCTCGGTAACGAGAAAATCGTCCATCAGCTCGCTATCGTTTTTTGTCGCCCAGTTTTTGTCGCCCTGGCGCTTGTCGTGCATCGCTTCGAAAACCTGGGCCCCGGTTCCGTTTCGCTTTGCCGCAAACGATCACGCGGATGATAAACGACCGACGAGCTTCAGGGCTTGCAGTTTCATCCGGGCGGAGTTTATTTCGTCCGAGACAACGGGCGGGAATGGGAGAATGAAACGCTGCGTCCGTGAAATGTGTCCTCCTCGTTCCTCGTATCGACTTCTCGTCGAGATCCGTCGGGATCCTGTTGAAACAAACGAACCGTTACCATACGAAATATCACCCGTCCTTATATAATCTGATAAGATTACGGACAAAGATTCTGTCGGCGTTTGATTCGATTTCGAGGTAGAAAATTGCCACGTCGGAAGGTCGATATCCCAATTACGTGTTACGTGCACGCGTGTGCGCGAAAAAGAGGGGAAATACCGGATTCGATTGCGGTATCGGGATCGATGGAATCGGACCAGAGTCCGGAGAGAGAGAGAGAGAGAGAGAGCCAAGGTTTGTTCTCGAGCCAAGGGACGTTGGAAAGCTCCGATAACGGATGAACCATCCGTATGAAGAGGAATTCACCCACTGGGTGAAAAACCAGCATCGCCTAGAAGAAACGATTCTCGATTCTTTTCTTCGCGTAGGATAGCGCGGATTAGGTCGGAAGCCGAATAGAGTTTCTACGTATTCTATTGTAACATCCTTTTTGACGAAGCCGCGAATCGGCTCGATTTCTTTCTTTCATCCGGGGGTAATATCGCGGGAGAGTTAAGGTAGGCAATTGTAGGTAGGCGAAGGAAAAGCGCGAAGATGAATCTGCGGACGAATTACATTCACATCAACCGGTGTGCGTGCGTCGGTCTCGCGCATGATCGATCGCGACGGGGGACTCGACGACGAGACAAAGCACGCGACCTGATGATATCCGCTGTGACGAAATAAAGCGCGCGCTACTAGTACGATTAGACGAAGCGGTACGAAGGAGACGCGAGAGAGAGAGAGAGAGCCTCGATCAGTGAGGTAACGATATGAGGAGAGACGCGCGATGGAAGGAGGCCGGACAAGGGTAGAGAGGAGAACTGGAAGCGTAGTGTGGCAGGAGCAGGAACGGCAACCGAATGACTACGGCGCCGTGGTGACGGAAGGATGGGGATGGGAATAGGAATGGGGCTGGGGGGCGGAGAGTCAAGGGGCCAGGGGTTGCAGGAAGGCAGAGAGAGGAGCTGGATTCAGAGGTTAGGACGGCGGGAGGAACGGAGATGGGCGACGAGGAAAGGATGTGGGGCGAGGAAACGGGGTACTGGCGAGGTGGTAGGACGGTATGGGGCTCCAGGAGGGAGTGAGTGAGTGAGTGAGTGAGAGAGAGAGAGAGAGAGAGAGAGAGAGAGAGAGAGGGAGAGAGGGAGAGTTGGGGCAGCAGGGTGAATCGCGGAAAAGAGGCAAGAGGGTGGATATTCCAGGCTGCACCCCGTGGCTGTCCCAGCGCATTGCCATGGCAACCGACCCTGAAACACCCTGCGGCCGTCGCACCATCGGAGCTTTGCTTTCCGATGATAGTAATAATGTATCCTCGCTTTCGTTGATGTAGGTCGCAGGACGTTACCGCGTTACCAACGCGAGGCGGGACGGGGCTAGATCTTTTTTTTCTCTCCTCATCGACGTCCTAGAGAGATTTCCACCGCGGTCACGATTCGCGATTACTTCTCACCGCCGCGTTTCTACTCTTCCCCTCTTCCTCCTTCCTTCGTTCTACATTTCCACGTTCCGCTGCCTCCGCCTCCTCTCCTTTCTTTCCCAAGGAGCTTCTCCAAGGAGTTTCTCCCAGGTACCTTTTTCTGGGATGGGAATTTTCAGATTTTTTCTTTTCTTTTTCTTTTTTTTTCGCGACCGACGATCGTCGATGCTATCACGGCTGAAAAGAGAGAAAGAAACGCGGATATTCCATCGGGACGTCGCGTCTCGCGTGAGAAACACAGCGAAAACGGAACGGAGAGAGGGAGAGAGAAGAGAGAGAGAGAGAGAAAAGGAGAAAACGAAGTTGGTCGCGAAACACGACGTGTTTGTCGATGCGTCGCCAGCGAGTGGCGTCGGCGTTTTTAATCGGCGCCACTTGTTTCTAACGACCCTCCTTTGTTTAAGTCCCTGCAGCGCAGCGCGCTTCAACCCTACCGGGGTATTTCCCATCCTCCGTTTCCGTCGCCCGTCTACTCTATCCCACAACCCGTTTCCTGTCACCCGTCACCCGTCACCCGTTATCTACTACTATCCACCGTTCGTGCCTCTCTTTTCACACCCATTCCCTCTCCCAACCACTGGTACAATCGCCGATCGTTCAACGATCGAATCGCCACCAAAAAAAAAGAAAGAAAAAAAAAAAAAAACGAATCCTATCTCGAAACTAAACTCTGCCTTTTCCCCTCGATTTCTCTTTCCGAGATCTCGCGAGAGATCGAACGATATACCGCGTCGTGACCACGCGGTAGCGCGCGAGTTGATCCTCGGTCGGTCGTCTCGTTGTCACCTGATGGCCTCTAACCAGCGGTTTTCTCTTTCTTTCTTTCTTTCTTTCCTTCCTTTTTGCCCATCGGTACACGGCCCATCAAAGTCGAATCGCACGATTTTAGTTTAGCTGGCCGAGAGCTGGCCGTCTGAAACGTAATTTCAACGCTAACGAGTCGACGATGCGCCGCTTAATTGCTTCACGGCACTGCGAGCTTCGCTGCTCGATACGATCAACGAAAGATGGCTTGTTAACCTGCGGGACTCGCGTCGAATTCACAATCGAATTCGACCGGTCGAATCCCGGGGATCGGGCAGATGGGAAATGAATTCGTTGGATCGTTTAGGAACACGCGGCGAGGATAGTAATGACGGACGCTAAGGGGGTGAATGCTGGAGCGACTGCGCGAAAGGTAGACTAGTAGCGAGTAGAAGGATTTTCAACAGTGTCGGGCCTTTTTGTATCCTTCCCGATCGCGTGATTAGGGAGACTGGTCATTTTCGGGACAAAATGTGTCGTTGGACAGAGCAAGTGATTTTTTCCGCAATTACAGCAAATCCCTAGTTAACTGTCCGCAATTTTCCCCCGGTTAAGCGTCTGTCGCTTGTCCTTACCAATTTTGTTGAAATTGGGACTACTCCCGCTCTATCTTTCGATGCCAGTTCGCAGAATACACCACCTCTCTTAAGCATCCGTTTTCGGTCTTACGAGCAGGGCTGCGAATGAAACTGTTAAAATTTTCTGATATAACATATTATATTAGTTCTGTTCTCATGTTTATATTATATAACATAATATATTAGTCCTGATATAACAGATATTTTCTTACTTTTAAGTTTTCTGTTCTAGGAAAACAGTTTTATATATACTGAAACTTATATATATATATGCATAGAAAACTTTATATTCAAACTTATATATATAGATAGAAAACTTATTTTTTCTACTTTATATACTTATATATATATAGATAGATAGAAAACTTATACATATAGATAGAAAACTTATTTTTTTCTACTTATATATACTCAAACTTATATATATATATATATATATATATATATATATATATATATATATATATATACATAGATAGAAAACTTATTTTTTTCTACTTAAGTCTCTTTCAAACAACTTTACCGTTAAGTGTTACATAGGTTTGAGGTTAAAACCTTGAATCACATAATTGCATAAAAATCCCGACTTACTTACTCATCTATATTTATCATGTTTTCAACTCTTTAAATAATGCCAGTTGTGAGTGAAAAAGAGTACAAACGTTTACATTTTACTTTAAAATATCTGTCATAGAGATAAATGTTCCTTTGGAACCTTTGTTCAAATCAAATATAAAGCAACTGTTAAAAATTGAACTTTTATAACAGTTAATTAAAATTTTAATGTATAAGTGAATTTAAAACGGGAAATGAAATAATTTAAAAGTTGAAAGTTTACTAAACAATTTATATTTATAAAAGATTTACAATTAAATTCAAGCCCTGCACTATATGAAATCACTACACTACTGTATATATGATATTAGTGCTGAAACAGTCGACGCTCGTCTCCTCTCTTTTCTTCTTCGGTGCCATTTCGTAGAAGAAAGAATACTCTCCGCTTTTGGTTCTGGAACTATAGACGCCTGACTGGGGAATTCCCTGACATAACATAAATGAAGAGAAACGTTCCCCCGATCCGATGGGGGGCAGGTAAATGCCGAAAGGGATCGATCGGAATCGAGCGTAGGCAGGTTCGTTGGTTTCGAAGATTGATTCTTTCTTATTGACGGTACGTAGATGGGAGTACAAAGTAGCTGATGGAGCCTGGTTTATTAAATCGGATGCGCAAGAGAAGGGGAAGAAGAGAGGAAGGACGGGGCGGGAAATTCGAATTAGGATTAGTCGGTTCGACGATCGACAGAAGCGAGATACGAGGGTCGAGGCGAAATTTTGCGCGGCATTGCCTGCGATGAACGAACGAAAGAGAAGAGAAGAGACGAGAGGAGAGGAGAGGAGAGGAGAGGAGAGATCGTTACCAGTTTCGTTCAACGACCCCATTACGCGTGCAAGATTAAGCCCGTCGTATCTAATTAGGTTTGTAGCGTGGCAGGTGTAAAGTATTGCTGACCGTGGCGTCGCGTCGCGTTGCACGGATCGGCGGGTACCGCGATTTCTGGGATTTCGTAGAGAAACCGGATTTAATCTAGCTTCTACTCGTGTGTACGTTCACTCGCGCGTGCACTCGCATCTCTGTGCATACTTATACATGGGGTGTCCCGTATGAAGCTATCCGCGCAATTTTCTCTGAAACTGTTCGTTGTAGAGGAACATGTTTCAAATAACGTACGTGTGTCTTGCAGAGATTAAATATAAATAATATTTATTTAACAACAATTCTGGTGATTAAACGATAGATGATGAACGCACATTAACGACTAATATCGAATAACCTCTTTCTCACAACTCTGTTCTTTTTTACACTCTCCCCTTTTCAAAAAGAAAAACCTTCCACGTCAGCATTCACGCTTTCTTTCATCTTGTACATCTTCCTACGATCGGCAAACATTACAGGCCGTCTAGGATAATTACACGCAACTAAAGATGTAACGACTACAATTACGGGTTATAACTTAACAACAACCGATGATGATGACCTACGATGCTACAGTATACAGAGTGTCCGTAAAGTCTCTTTACAATTTCAAAAATTTATTAAGTGTCGGTAAGGTCTCTTTACAATTTCAAAAAGGCAAAATAAAAAGACTGATAAGTGGAAATTATTGCAAAATGAGACGTATTTAAGTTTTTCCTTGCCTCATTTAATACACTTTTTATATGGGCACCGTTAGTTGCACGAAGCACATCAAAACGGTACTCGATTTTTTACACGATCGATGTCCTCCTCGAATGTTCTTGGTCGTCCACTCATCCCTTTGTCGAACACTGTTCCTGTCTCCATAAATTTCTCGTGCCATGCACGAATTGGCGGATCTCTTCCATACTTGGTTCTGAAGTTTCGCTAAGTCTGCAGATCCGATTTGGTTTCAATAAGCCATGATACACACTCTGCCTTCTCTTGAGGAGTAGCCATTTCGTAAGGGGTTCGTTTAACAGTATCTTACTCATCAACAGGGTACCTGAAATGCAATGTGATAAATACCTTGATAACCACTTAGTACATAGAACAAATCTGATAAAGATATCTCATCAATTGCCTTTGTAATAAATTTTTGAAATTGTAAAGACACTCTATTATGTTAAAAATATCGTGTATCGGACAAAGGCACGTGACATCACTAATCTAAAGCAGAAGATCACCGATGCCATTGCCACCATTGATGGGTGATATGCTGCAGCGAACATAACAAGAAATCGAGTACCGTCTTGATGTGCTTCGTGCAACTTAATGGTGCTCATAAAGAGGTGTATTAAACGAGGCAAAAAAGAAAACTTAAATATTTATCTCTCATTTTGCAATAATTCCGCTTATCTATCTTTTCATTTGTCTTTGCAATAAATTTTTGAAATTGTAAGGAGACTTTATGGACGCCCTCTATTATTTGAAACATTTTTGTTTACAATGAATAGTTTTAACCTTCCAAGGACGGGGTATTTAAATCCCCCTTCGCTAGTGAACCGATTTAAATCGCCAGACGAAGCTTAATTTTACATGTTTCCATATAAATTATTGTTCCTATATTTTCAAAGTTAATCAACTCAAATAAAGACTGCGTTGTCTTCCAATAATTTATTATAATTTATTTGCAATAATACATTCGGCTTTCTCAGATGTTACATAGGTGTCGATATATCGGACGTTAGTACTTAGAAGGTTGCGAGGATGGGACACCCTGTATGTATAATTTACCTATATAACGTATAGACTTACACATACGTACATATATATATATATGTATGTATATATGTATATTTATCGTCTGGAACGGCATCGCGTTACCGGGCTACCGTTTTCTCGAGCGACTAACCCAGAAAA
The DNA here is from genome assembly GCF_011392965.1 of Frieseomelitta varia. Lineage (NCBI taxonomy): Eukaryota > Metazoa > Arthropoda > Insecta > Hymenoptera > Apidae > Frieseomelitta > Frieseomelitta varia. The sequence goes on along the minus strand of NW_025110511.1, from coordinate 39,868 downwards.
TACCCGGCGCTTTGTCCTCTCGGCGAACTCGACCGCTCGAGCATCCCCCCGTTCGCTGGCTGCGAGCCGGGCTAGGAGAGAGAAATTGGTAAACGAGAAATTCCTTGAGAAAATTCCTCGCCATTTCGGATTCTAGTTAAAATTCCGCTCGCGTCGTCTCGTCAATTCCCCTGGGCCAAAGTTTTCCCGCGGCGGTGCTCGCGAGAGAGGGAAACGGCCGCGGGGAGCTCGCAATTCCTCGGAACGTGCGCGAGCCCGGGAACTCGAGGCGAACTTGTTGGGACTCGGCTGTTAAGTTCCACGCGTTGATCGGTCGAGTTCATTATCGTCACGTAGCTCGTAACGCGATCCAATCGTCGGCGTCATTGTTTCATTTTGTTTCTTCTTCTCCCTTTGTGTCTTCATCTCGCCTTTAGTTCGCAACATTGACATTCTCCGCAGCGGCGGTCCAATCTTATTCGAGGGGAGAGGAACTTGAGCTCGACTTGACTCGAGTCGAATCGAATCGGACATTGCAAATTCGCCGGGGCGAGTTTCGTCGAGTTTCTTGGAACGAATTTCTTGGTGAAGCACGACAAATGCACGATACGATGAATATACGGTGGGAGGGATGTAAAAGAATGGAAAGGAGAGCCTTGTGATGTGAACGAGGGTGGTAAACAAGTAGCATTCGAAGGATAAACGGGAGGGTTAAGAGACGACGCAAAGAAAGGGAGAACGGCGAGGCGCGTACAGCCAGGGACGAGAATAGAGCGATCGACGAGGCAATGGACCGTGGCAGCGGATTATCGGATTAACCGGTTATCCGCTGTGCGTAGAGTAGGCAGGATGCTGGGCAAGCTGGTCACTCTTACCGAATCCTCGCATGGGAGAGAGTCGGAGAGAGCGTGCTGCTCTCTCGGTGTCGCGTAACTCTCGACTCGAGAGTTTTCGCGAAATTATTCCATTACTTTGGTACGTCGGGGAAAAAACAATTACGAGCTACCGAATTACCGAATACGAATAGCGCAATAGCCAAATAATTTGAGGACACGTACATGTGTACGTACATACACGCTGTGTACATACATACACGCTCGGCACGCGAGGTCGATGCTCCGAGTTTAGCGACGGAAAAACGAACGAGAGGAACGCGATGATGTATTCAAAGGAGGGCGTTCGCGACGGAGGGAACGCCCGTGGAAGTATTTCCCCGCTTTGTCGCGCGTTCCGCTGCCGGTGAAATACCCCGAGGATGACGTTTCAGTGTCCCGGCTTAAACAAGCTGATTCCGCTCGACGATCCGCGAGCTAGTATCGACGCTCTATCGTTACCCTTATCCTCTCCCGCTCGCGACGAGAAATTTCGCTGCCGAGGGAATTTCACCGACTATCCGCGCGAGTCGCTCGACGCTCAATCGATAATAATAATAGTTCTTTTCTCTCGAAATTTCTCGGAATATTTCGGTGAGAAGTCCACCGGCGTCGCCGTGACATTTTCTCCGTCGTATCGCGCTCACGAACCGACGGAGGCGAAAGAAGGCGCGAAGCGAATCACGACGAAGTTCCTTGAAGCACGAGAGAAAATCGGTCGCGCGCAGAGGTGGAGGTTTAAAGAGAACGCGAGGGAAAGCTTAACCCCAGGAAGAGGAGGGTCGCGGCCCGCCCGCGCCCCAAGCGTTCCTTTGTCGAGCGTCGAAGAAGGAAATTTACCACCTTTTCTCCCGTTTCTCTCTCTCTCTCTCTTTCTCTCTCTCTCTCTTTCATACTCTTTTAGCTAACCCCCACCGATCGATTTTTTTTCATCATCTTCGTCCGATTTTTACGTTCAGCGGATCGTGAAATTTTCACGTCTCGCTCGCCCATCGCGCGTATCTGTTGAAGTGCATCGAGTACGTTTCTGTGTGCCGCAGGTGCTTCTGTTTCCGGAGGAAGGCTGGGCGAGAAGCGCGAGCAGTTCCTACTGGACTTTGACGCCGTTCTGGTGGAGTCGAAGTCGATGCAAGGTAGTGGAAGTTGCTGGAACCAGGAGGTGAGTTCTGCGCCAGAACGGCCGCACGTTGTGTCAGAAGATGTTGGCTCGTGGAAGGAGGAAGATCACGTACACACGCTGCCACGATGGTTTCGCGTGAACCGTGACCTGGGGTGATTCCGTGGCTGATGAAATTCGTGCTTTTGGATTACGTGGCTGGAATATATACATACGATACCAGCGTGGTTGCCAGCCAAAGATCGCATTCGAAAATTTCACTATTTCCACTCGTTTTCCTCTTTACGAACCCTTTGTTCCCCCCCGAGGTCACGAGGTCAAACTGTTCCTCGACGTGTTTCTCGCGACGACGCCCGTTTGCCCTACTTCCACCACGCGTTGCGTTCCAACGCGTGTGGTATTCGCCGCACTCGATCACGATTCCAAGCGGACGTTTAATTTAATTTTCGTTTGTTCGTCGCGCGTTAATTGCTGATCGTGCACGCGCGAAAAGGGAACTCGAGACGCGCCGGCGTGACCGGGTCAACGTAGTTGAGAAATAGTTGCGAGTTATAAGCGCAACACGCCTCGGCTCGTATTGGCCAATTACTTCCGAAACTCGTCGACTCGGCGGCCAATTAATCGAGAAATTCGCCAAGAGTGTCGATTCGCGAGTGGCGCTAACTTTCCATTTGCTAAACGTGTTCCTAACGGCGCGACTCGATTCCAATTTTAGCACCTTTCCGTCGGTCGGTCTCTCGAAGAGGAAAGTTGCGTGTCACGTTCGTTCACGAACGTAGTTTCTCGAGATATCGGGGGATTCGTTCCGACAAAGCAGACGAATTTTCCGAAATATCTCGTCATCCAGTAATTTCGCCCGCGGCGTGGCGAGCAGACCGCGTCAAGTCAGGGCAAACAAACCGACCCGGTTTGGCGGTCAGTGAATCCTCCGGTTCGAACCTCTTCCAACTTTCGTACGGGCTGGCAAATACGACGCTGTTTGCCAGCTCGCACGCGACACCGGTCAAAGCACGCGATTACGCCCATCGCCGAACTGTGCAACGTTGTTCAACTCGCCCGCGTTTCGATTAGAAACCGAGCACACAAAGTGTGCGTGTGTGCAAAGAAGAGGTTCGCGATCGAATGTCGCCAAAGACTCGCGCTTCTCTAGTCACCGATCCTAACGCGAAACTCGTTCGTTTCGCGTTCTTTTGTCACGAGCGGCTGACGAAGGCAGCGTACGAAGAAATTGTTGGTCGCGAGACAACACGCGAGGAGGGCTGCGGGCAATCGATGCGAGCCGGTTGGTTGACGGGCAGCTCGGAGCATCGAAAGGGTGCTCCGGCTGGGAACTTTCCTTTGTGAAGCGAATCGAGAACCGGAGGAAAAGTCAAAGCACCAGCCAGCCACGGTGGATTTTCAACCGAGTGTTGGATCCGCCGCACTTCAATGGAGAGCGTTTAAACTTTTAATGATCGTCGCCGGGCTGAAGCGCTTGCCGGAATAAGCCCCTCGAGTCACCAGGGAGGGCTGCTGCCCTCGCTCTCCCTTCTTTTCTCTTCTTTCTTCTTTTTTTTTTTCCTCTCTTTCTCTCCCTTCTACCTCTGTCCTCCCGTTTATCCTTCGTCCCCTCCTCCCCCACCTCCACTTTTCGACCCTGCTTGCCAAAACGGTCCAACTCCTCCTCTCTTTTCGAGTCTCTCTTCCCCGCCTTTCTCCACCTCAACCTTTCTTTCCTTATTAATTATTCTTGGCTCGTTTCGCGCGTACGACTCCACGCCCAAGTAGCGGCACGCTTCACTCCCGTCTCGCGATTTTCCCCACCCTTTTTTTAAGGTTTTCCGATCTTCGTTGAGCAGTATTTCGATAGACGGTTGACGTGACATTACCGTCTCGACGAGAATCAACCCTCGTACTCGTTAATTTTCCAGAATAAATTTGACATTAACGAATAACAATAAATTGCATCTTTACAACTAGTGTTTCCTTTCGGACCAGTCCTCTAAATAAATTTGCACCGTTCGCAAATTCGTTATTTAAAAATAACGAATACAAATTACCTGCGACGTTCGAAACGTTTCGAGTTATTTGTTTCAGTTTCCCGAAATATCTGTGTTCTTGCGTACCTGCTGCTGGCACGCTTCGATTCGAAATAAATCAATATATATCGTTAATTAATAAAATTGAACGAGTCGCGAGATGCAATTTAGCTACATCGATTCGTCACAAATTGATTCTTCGAACATCGTCGAACGTAACAGAATTACCGCGACAACCTTGCTCTCACTTTCCGCGCTCGATGATCGATTTCCTCGGACGTTGGGCTGCTAGATCGAGAGCAGAGTGAAGTTTCTCAGTCCAAGCGCTGTTGTGCATTTATTCGCTCGGCGCGCGGAACGTTGTAACGACCGTATCAAAAGCACAATGGTGGAGAGAGACACCGGCGGTAATCGTATTACTGATTTACGAAAGCGATAAAGCGCTTACACGGAAAACCCGCGAGCGGTCGTGTGTGTGTGTTTTTTTTTCGCGACAAAAGCTCTGCCTGCCTGCCTCCCCCTCGCTGCAGTAGTCGGCAACAGCTGGAAAATGTTGATCTCTGACAATCGGCTCTGTGTGTTTGCCCTTTTAATTTACCTGGCCGAGGTGGAGGTCACGGTCGATCATTGCCACTACCGCATATATACCGATACACGTACTTGGAAAGCGAAGCGAAAGCACGCAGCGAGATCGTAGAGCAAAGACGTTTTCGTGAATTTTTTTTTTTTTTTTTTTTATGAGGTAAATTTAACAATTTGACAAATGACAAATAAATTGCCAAGTTTCTCCAACTAGTTTCTTTAAAAGGCAATTAATTTCGAATGATTTTGAGCAATTTATACCATTTCTATTGATTTAAATGATGATCCTCTTTGCCTCTAAATTTCAAAAAATATACAGGTACTTGCAACGTTTCGAAACGTGTCGAATTATATGTCAATTTCATGCCAATTTCTTTCTACCATGTTTCATCGGACGACTGCTGCTGATGAACACGTCTACTACCTTCGTTAGAAGCTTGAATCGAATGTTTAAGTCGTCCAAGTCTGGGACAAAATCACAGACACGTTATTGATAACTACTTTCGTCGCGTCCGTCAAATTACTTATCGAATGAACGTTCGTTTCAGGTACAGCACTCAGGCAAAGATGGTGGACACAGGAACGGGCACGCTTTATATTATCGGTTCTTTTAAGCGAATGACCACCGATCCCGATTTCAAGGTACACACTTCAACGTTCCACTTCTTCGTTTCTTCGTTGAATTGAACTTCGACAAAATGTGCACGTTTTCGGAAGAAAATATTTTATTCTCTCTTATTTTATTCCATGTCCTTGATTTGAAGAGTACCATAGAATCACATTTGCTCTAGCTGCGCGTATACATGCAGCAACAGCAGCAACAGACAGATATTGGTGTGAACGATGCCTGTTTCTTTCTGTCGTCAGTTGTACCTGACGTCGAACGTGTCGTCCAGCGACTTCAACATGGGTTACAGCATGACCGGCACGTTGGAGCGCGGCTGCAAGAAGACCAACACCTTTCAGATGACTCACTTCGCGGTGATTCGTCGACGAGACTACGAAAAGGCCTACGAGGACTCGAATCCCACCTAGTGTCCGTCCACACCCACGCTGTCCGAGTGTGGGAACTGCGAACACTACGCGTAAAAAAAAAAGAAAAAAAAGGAGAAAAAGGAAAGGGATGTTAACGATCAAATATCGCGCGCACACCGATTCCCTTCTGATTTATTTTCGAATCCGGGACGAAAGTTCCTCTCGGGAGGAAGGAAGGATTCGCGGATCGGCTGTCGATTCGCCGATTCTTTCGTCTGACCTCGATCCGCTCGAAATTCACCAAGTTCAATAATAACGCAGAAGAAAGGGGGAAAAAAAAAAAACGAGCGATCGAAGCGACGATCGAATTCGCGAGCGCGATACGAGAAAGAAAGAAAGAAATCAAAGGCGATCGGGCAGAAGCCAACACACGTCCAATGCTAGTGTTTAAATTTTAGGTCGGAGAAAATTAAGTAGTTTTTAACGACAGTACTTGCGGAGAAAAATGATAAAACGGGGTATCGTCGTCGAGTATACAAAAGAAGAAGAAGAAGAAGAAGAAGAAGAAAAAGAAAAGAAAATCGCAATGTGATCGAGGATCGAGGAAAGCATAATTCCCAAAGTATTAGCACGTAAGTTGTAAGTCTCGCAAGGCAGGATAAGTTCTCCTACGCGTCCTTCTTTCGTGGACACGCGCTGCTTCTCGTCCACCGATCCACCGGTTTAACGTACCGGCGTCATTGTACCCGGCGCGCGCTTCTCCGAAATTGCGTCCTGTCGTCGAGTGTGTGCGCGGCGAACGCCTCCTCGACGCTTACCTACGCTTCCCCCGAGTTCCTCGAGCTCCTTCATCCTGGCGCCGTTCCCCGGGGAACGGAGCTTTGCGGCCAACTTTATCTCCCCTCCCCACTAGTCGCGCGCGCACGCTTCCACACACACACACACACACACGAACACAAACGTCCATACGCACACGTACACACATAATATACGCGCACAATCCTCCAATTGGCCAGGGTTTGACGATCGTCGTCGTGTCAGCGGCCCAACTTCGACGCGATACTTATTTTTGTTAACGTGTAGAGAGACCGCGCGGCCGTGACACGACGCGATTTTCATCGCGATCGCCCGTTCAACGCCCAACCTCCTAACTCCCCTCTCGCTCATGGTCGCGCGAGCCCGGTGATTTTTGTACCTTCGGCTTTGCTCAACGATATATATATATATATATATATGTATATGTATATATATATGTGTATGTATATATATATATCTACCTAGCGGATACCAAAACGCGAAACGAGCATAGATGTAAGTTATTAACGATCGGTCGTAAATTAGCGTTTATCGACCGATAGATTGACGCGCGTGTCCGAATAAGTTTCGCTTTTAAACGTACCTCGATGGATACTCGTGTTTCTATAGTCGGGATTTCGCGGCGGAACGCCGTTCTTTTTTCAACCTGCTTTCTCCTTTTCTACCATTCTCTCTCTCTCTCTCTCTCTCTTTCTCTCTTTGTCTTTTCCTCCCTCTGTCTATCCCTTCTATCTTCTCAGCCTCCATTTTTCCACCCGTTTAACGCTTTTTCGCTATCCGCTCACCTTCTTCCCTCGCCAATCCTTTTCCTCTTCCTTTTTTTCGTCCAGTTTGTACTATATATGTTCGCTGCTTTTTCGTTCGTTCTTTCCATCCGCTTGAATGTAACCAGTCTCTTTCCTCTCCCCCCCCCCCCCCCCCCCCGCCCCCCATCTGTCGAACGTAGTTGTCGTTAGCGAACGAACCCAGTAGGACTCCGTAGGTGCCATTTAGTCGTGTGCTATTACAGGGTTTTAAAATGGTTTCTCGCGACTCGGCGGGGACGAACGAACTGTTCATCGACTAGATTTCAGAAACACGCTGTTCTGTTTCTTTTTTTTTTTTTTGTTTTCCTCGCCGATTCACGAGTTCCAAATAGAAAATAGAAAAATCGCCACTAGAAAAGAAAGAAAGAAAAAAGATACACACACACACACACACACACACACAGACACGGCGTACAAATATTCGTTTAGAAGCTGAATAGATAGCAGTCTCGAGACAAAACTCGATCGATGTGGTAGATAATTTAGCTTAGACGTAGATACGTGACGCTTCGTCTAACCTAGCGGATAATTCTAGTCGTTAGATGTTAGCCCGACTCGCTGGTAAGTAAAACGCGAGTCGGTGGAGTAGAACTCGTTCAAGTTCGAGAAAGAAAGGGGGGGGGTCCCGAGAACCAGGTAGATCGAACGATAGTCAGGTACATTGGATTCGCATTAGATTCGTGGTTTCTTTTTTCTTTGTCGCTTTCGTCGCCAGGCGAACGCGGAGTGATCTCCGATAAGGCCGTCGAATAAAATCTGTCGCGGCGAAACTTGGAGATCTTCGAGGATTGCTCGATTGTTACATCGTTAAGACGTCGTCAGTCGGGGGCGAAAGCGATTCTCGGGCCCCCTCCACGCCCCTCCTCCCCCCGACGAGATAGTCGTTGCACGCCAAAGAGAAATGGTAGACGCTGTTGTTCTCGCTTCTTTTCTCGAGTAGCCGATATTGATAGATCGAGTAGATAACGATTTAAGCGAACGTATACGTCCGATATCACGGTCCCTCCTAACTACTTAGCAGTAGCTTCGGCCCACCGATGCGAGCCCTCGTTCGATCGGCGAACGAGAAACGACCGGACCATCCTGCGTCGGCCGCACAACGGGCCTCTAGTCACAGTTTCTCTTTTCGTCTTTCCCGCTTTCGATCGTTTCGTCCCGATTTCGTCGTTCAATTCGTCCACGCGCAATATCCGCTGCCGGGGATGTAACTTCCGACGGGGTTTCCTATCATCGTGAGCGACCGTTTCGCTTCTCCTCTCGAGTCGGAGGTGATCTCCAAGATCTTGATTCCAACGACAATTGAACGATCGGTACGAAACGAAGAAAGCGGGGGCTAGATGTGTTTTACGACGTGCACCTAAAGTAGAGAGAATTATCAGAGTAGACGTGTATCGTGTAGTGATAGTAGAAAAGTCGATGTGATCGTTATCGTTGTCAGTGTCACCATCATCGCCATTGTCATCGTCATCGTCATCGTCATCGTCATCGTTGTCACAGTCGTCGTCGTTCGATTCACCACCACCCCCTCCGCCAGTTTCAAACTGTTCGCGTCTCGGTCGATCTTGCGATCACGTCCGAAAATGGTAAATTTTATTTTTTCTAGTCGACAGAGACGAGCGATGCGACAGTGTGTGTGAGGCTGATGGGATCGCGTACGACTTGTGACCGCGGTGGCGTAACGCCTCTCGGATTCCTTCGCTTGGAAAACACGAATAGTCGAGCTTACGCCAAGTTACGGAGTTTTTAGCGCGCCACGGCAAGCGCAAGTAGATGCGGTCGACCCGCGGCAGACACGATATAGCAACAGCAGATATATATACGCACGTAGTATATATGTATATGTATATGTATATGTACGAACGCACATGTAATCGGCTTCTCGCCTCTAGTCCGATTTTATTTCGAGCTTCTCGTCTAGTCTGAACGCCCCCTCCCCCACCACCTCGTGTGCACCCTCGTCTTCATCTTCATCTCTGGCTTCGCCTTCACCTTCACTCGCCCCCTCCAGCCACCTCTGCTTCCACTAGTTCCGTAAGGCTCTTAGAAACTGTTGGCAATCTACACACGCACCCCTCCCGCCGTGTAGTCGATGTGTAGCCGCTCTAGAGAGACGTTAACGGTAGAAAAGCCTGCAGTCTTAACTCTCACGACTATCACCGAAAGAAAAAAAAAAAAAAACAAATTAATTATGTAACTGTAATCGTATCGGTCTTAAAGGATAAAAAANAAAAAAAAAATAAGGGAAATGCGAACGAGAGAGGTATTCGTATTCAAAGCTATGGCTGTGATCCTAATTAAATCGTGAAACGGTTCGTAAAAAGAAAAGGGAAAAAAAAGAAAACTATAGTACGTAATACGATGTAAGTAGGTTTACGACGACGCATGTAGCGACACAAGCGACGCGATATTTTGCCAAAAAATCGTTGCGTTTCACGCGGGCTTGCGTTCTTTGTTTCTTTTTCTTCCCCCCTCCCTCCCTCCCTCCCACTCCCTCGCCCCCCGTCGCTCCAGTCCGCTGTTCTCCGAGAGTATGTATTGTATATATGTATATGTACGAATATTCCACAGGTGAACTCACTCGCGCTCGAGGCAGCGCGTTTATGGTCTTATTGGTCCGGTGCTACGAAAAAGAAAAAGAAAAGTTGCCCGTCTTTTTTTCTCCTTGTCTTCGCCAGCCTCTCCCTGACCTCCGCCCTCCACCCTTCACTCCAGTTTCGCGCGGATCAACGACGACCACCCATCCCTCCCTCCCTTCCTTCCTCCCTCCCTCCTCTCATCTCGAATCAAAAAATGGAAAGAAAGCTTTCCAGTTACGAAATCAAACAAAACCTTCCCCCTCCCCCCACCCCCCCCGCGAACTTCTCTCTAACCGTATATATATTCTCGTATTCCGTCACGGTACAGAACGTAACGAGAGACAGAGAGGTTTTTTGCGCGCTCGAATCTAACTCGCCGTGCGAGAAAAATCGTTGCTCAGAAAGTCAGTCTTGAGACTTGGCATGTATGTATTTTCTATAAGCACCGCTAACGCGATTCGATCACGTACGATTCTCCGCTTATTATTAAACAGGGACCGTCCTTTTTACTTTCTATCTCTCTCTCTCTCTCTCTCTTTCTACTTCTCTTTGCCTCCGTGTTCATCCGTTTCCGTTTCCGTTTCTGTCTCTGTCTCTGTGGAGTATTGCTCGCCGACGAATCGACGGTGTCGTCGAGCCGATCATAGTTGCCGGGAATAAGCGGAACGAATCGAGTACGAGTACCGGTGCGACAAAAACGCATCGATGTATTTTCACTACAAGTCCTGTCTACAGTCAATTCGTTTTGTATTTATACCTAATCTATGTATCTATCGTCATAATTTATGCCGAAATAAATGTTACATTTACGCACAGCGGAGCAAATTCGACCATCTCTCGTCATTTGCCGCCCTTCGCGTGTCTCCTACGCTTTTTCTCTCGTGCAGAGCCGGTCCAGAGTCGAGACGGAAAGTAATTTGGTTAGTCTCCGACTAAACTAAACTTTCCCGCCGTCTCTCGATGGACAACGCCTGCTATACGAACATCGAAATTACCAAACAGCTCGTTTGAAGAAGATTTACGACACACCTACGTGTGTCATTCCCTCTGTGTATGTGTATGTGCATTCTTGCATACCATTGAGTGTACTATACTCTCGCGATACTTCGTAACTTTTCAAAATCATTTTTACATCTACGTCAGGCGTGATATACGCGCTGTATAACCAAAATTGAATAAGAATTCTATCATTCGAATAATTTTAATTTAACATTGACTGCCATGGTAAAAGATTTCTGAAATTCACGATATTTGTTTTATTTTAACAATTTCTTGAAAATTTGAACAAATAAACGTAGATAAATAGACAGTATTGCGAAATACTTAATAATAATTGAAATTTAGAAACGTTGGAACATAATATAAAAAATTAAACAATTCGTTACTATATCCTAAGAATAATTTTATTGTTGCTTCCTGAGTACTTATATTTGCAGATTCTTTTCCCCCCATACGTAGCACACAAAAAAAATAAAACAAGAACAAAAATTTTAGACGAATATGTTGAGAAAATACTCGTCCTCTGTCTACCTTGTATCAAACCAGATATATCGATGAACTGGTATCCAAAAATCAAGCTCAATGTTCTCATTAACAGTTTTCATATTTTTTCAGTTAATATAAATATACTTTTCTAATCAACGTATCGCCTCACTATGAAAGTTATTTTAATATCCTCGCAAATAATATTGAAAAAGTGTGTGGTCCTTGACAAATTTTTGTTGGCCCAGAAGATCTAAAATGTTGGACAGCCATGATTTACACGTGTTTCGATACAAAAGCTCAAAATTGAAATTTGACGAATATAATATAAAATTTTATATATATATATATAAAATATAAAATTTCATGAATAATCGACTCGAACACATATAATGATGAACCTTTTTGTATCAGAGATACAAGGAACTGCGATCGATTGGCCTTGATCTTAAGAAATTGCTCATCAAGAGGTCAAGTTAGTTCGAAAACCAGCACGGCCTCGCGTAAATCTCAAAAAATTCGCAACGCAAGTTTGAAACGACAGTAGAACGCGCGCTGAACGACACGACACATCTGCCAGATGTTCTCCGTGCCATTGTCGCGCGTAAACGCGCGTAAATGCGAGAATCAACCTTGAACGAAAGCTATATTGTATTTATATTTCCTCGAACGAGCGCAATTTCGTTATCGACTGTCGCGCAATTATCGGACATTGGGACGAGTGGTGTCTAATTAACGCGGGCGCCGAAAGCGTTCGCGCGGTGGCACGTGTAACAGCGCAAACGTTGTTACGCGTACGCCTCCGAAACTTCGTTCGCCGAAATTTCGTATGCAGCGGTCGCAGCCTCCAAATAACTTTGTTTCCATAACGGTTGATTGCGATCGTTATCGCGAGATAACGCCACTCGCGGCGCGCGACCAGCCCCGGAAGCATCCGGCTGGCCGATTGTTGACAAAACGCTCGGTACCGAAATCTTTTTCGAATTATAAACTCGTCGCAACGCCACGATTGTTTCAACGAACCAGAAAGACTGGAAAGTTTCCCCTGTATCCGGTGTTTATTTCCCTGCCTTTCGAGCGAATTTTCTGTCGCGCGAAGGAGGAAAGTTCCCACTCTTCGTTTTGGAGACCCTTCGCCATCCTCCGAGAGGATTAAAACAACTGTCAGCGGTGGAGGGAGAGGGGAAGGGAACGCTTAGGTTTAACTGGTTTCGGCTTATCTCCGAGTTTCCGTCGTATTTAAGTAAAACACGAGCAGAACCGCAAGATCGTTAGGAAAGTTAGCCGGGGAGTACAATGTAACCCGCGTGTTGCAAGCAACAATGGTAAATACGGTCTGCCGACAGTTTAGCCTTTCTCTCTCTCTCTCTTTTCTCTCTTGGTTTCTCTCAACGTTCCAATTCGTATCGGATTGTGTTTCCCCCGAATACTCGGCTCTCATCGTTCGTTTCCTGCGAGCGACGAGAATCGAAAATGACGAGAGATACGCGATTTTAAACGATCTTCACGCAGTTTCGTTTCGTTTCGAGTCAACTCGAGCTCGAACGCTCGTCTTCGCCGATTGTTTGCCTTCGTTCGCCAACCAGGGAGCCAAGACAGCCGAGAACCAACGATTAATCGCGGAAGTACGAGGAAGAAAGTTCGTTTCTTGCGCGTCGTCCCGCCTTTTTCGCGACACCCGGAAACGCTCGGTCTCGCTTCGTTTCCGGATCATTCCGGACGTCACAGTCGGATCCACGTCCAAGGCGATACTATCGACCCACGTCCGGGTTCTCCAGGTCGGTTTTGGTGGAAACTCTTGGACACGCAACTAACGGAAAACCACGAAGGCGAACGTTTTTTTCTGAACGATCGAAAATTCTGGTTCAGACTCTGGCTGGACGCTCATAACTCTTCTACACATTTTTTATTTTTTTATTTTTTTTTGACAATTGATGCATGGTAGAATATTTTTTAACCCGCTCTTTTTTCCGGGAAAAAGATGTGTTTCCATGAATTTTATTTAGTTGTATTGTATGATTAGTAACATAAATTAAACTGTTCGCAATTGTACTGCATTTTGCGTTATTAAAAGAGACATAGAAATATTTAACGGGTTAAAATTATAGCACGTTTCGTGAAAGAGCAATGGAAACAAAAAAAAAAAAACGAGTTTGATAATTGTGTTTGATTTTATGTCATTAAGAAGGTAGTAGAAATATGGTAATACCTAACGTGTCAAAAGCACGTTTCGTGGAAAACAGTGGACAGAAACAAAAATAAACAACCGAGTTGATAATTGTCTAATATTTATTCTTAGATGTTTGCATTCAATAACGAAAGTCATTCTTTGAGGCAAAGATTTATGTTTTAATGATTCTTTTGGCTTAGTTCTTCCCACTCGTTCACGATAAATTTTTTTTGATTCATCAACATTTGCGAGTTGTCTACCATTCTAGTATATACCTCCATCAGTTCTCTATAATATTTAAATCCGGAGACTTGGCTGGCCATTTTAAAACACGAATTCTTTTTGTTTCGCTGCTTTTATGTTGTGCACGGTTGAAAAATGTACTAATTTCCGAGAACTTGCGTCGCGTACGTGTTAATTTGTTCGTCAATCGTTTCAATATATCTTTTACTACTTAACTTTCCTATAATAAATTTTGTTTCTTACCTTAGTAACCAATTTTGTTTCTTACCTTAGTAACCTGGTCAAATCATTATACCGACGCCTTCCGTGGAATTGTGACTCCTTTCGTAAATCATGATAACACCATCACGCCCAAGAATACCAAGATGATATAACAATCTACGCATTCTCTCTCCTTTATGATACGTGATACAGGGAAATATAGATAATATGCGCTATCTTTTTGTTCCAAAGTGTAAATATTAACATTTTTCTGTGAAAATAGCGTAGAACGAGGATTAAAGCAACTTTATTACGTTATTATGAAGGGATTCTAAAGATTCGTATACTAAAAGTTACAGATACACAGTAACAAAACTAACATTTTAAAATAAACGTTAATAATTTTCTTTTGCATGGTAAGATTCAAAGCATAAGGGTATTTTACGAAATTTTCCCCCCGTAAGAAATAAAGTAAAGTAAAGTAGTGAAATATACTGCATATTGTGCATCAGAGGGAAATGCTTGCGATGGTCGTAAACAAATATACCAAGCGTATTTCTCTTGAAAACGTTGCAATGAACATTCCCTTTTATGGCGACAAACAAGGTTTACCAAAGCTGAAGTTTCTAACGATGCATAGTACAAATGGTTGCCATTTCATGTACAAAACTGAAATGAAAAATGTAAAAATTCTGCCGTTTTTATTTTTATGAAAAGGAAAAAAAACCGTCGTCAGAATGTGCGCAGAACGTATCCGTTTCCCCTGACGACGTATGACATTAATAATTAATACGTTTTCAACATTAAAGTTAGAATTGAAATCGCAAATGACGTAAATCGAAAATGCGTCATTATAGTGCCAACCATTATTTTACAAATGACGCACAATCGCGCTGTGGCGTTAACACGATGAAACAGGACTGCGATTAGAAAATTTCAAATTTAATTATTTCACTCGTGATAATAGTTTCCGAGGAGAAAAGCGGGGAGGGAGGAAAGAGAGGATGGAGAAACGGAATCGGTTGGTTCGTGAAACATGCAAACGACGGGGAACGCGTTCGAGAGACACGTACGCGTCCAACGATTCTTGAGCAACGATCCCATCGCAACGGCGGACGTGAACGCATTTATGGTTCATCCGTGGCGCGGAGTTTACGCCGCGACGTGACCGATACCGCTTCTGCCAACGAATAATAGACAACGATGAGAAATTTTCCCGGTCGGGGGAGGTAAGAAAAGGAAAAAAGAAAGCTGGCCCCCGAGATCTCGAAAGGTTCTCGAAGGGAGGAAGCAACTTTGGCGCAAGTTTGAACTCGAGTTCAGTTCTTGAACTAAAGTTCCCTCTCCGCCTCCTTTTTCTCTTGCTTTCTCCCCCCCTCGGGCGTAATTTAATTAACGTCGGCGAAAAACAAAGCCGCTTTTGCTCTTTATCGCAAGCTCGTCTCCGACGAAATATCCTTCAACGATATATATTCAACTGGCCGTATTCAACTCGGCCTGGTGGGCGCGGTTCAATTTTCGAATCTCGCGCAACGCGAGAAAGCTTTTACCGAAAGGAGGACTCCGACCGAGAGAAAGGATACAACGGGGGTGTAAGATTAAAGTAAAAAGTGAAGGTTCGTCTGGCGATCCGTGTCGCAAAGTATCGTAGAAAAATATCGAGAGAAGTATCGCATCGAGTGTAAATCGCTGACTCAACTGTTTGGGGATGTTTTCTGTTCAGGAAAAATCCTCCCCCTCCCCCCCTCCCCCTCCCACTCGGAGAGTCGTCCCTAAACTCTCGTTTAGAAAGGAGAACGACACGACGATTTCGATCAGGTGCGTTGGCGGAGGATAACGGGAACGAGAGTGAGAACGATTTCCCGAGCGGTATAAATTTCCGGGAGAACGAGAATCGACCGGGGGGGAGGGGGAGGGAGGCGCGATCGTTCCGTCGAGGAGACGATTACCGTTGTCGGTATTATTGCTTGGGTGCTCTTATCTTGGAGGGTGTACGTGGTCCGAATAAATAACGCCGTTCTCCTTGCGGGGAACCGGAGCTACCGCTGGGCGCAATCGCGGTTCTCCTTCGCCTGCCCTTCTCTGTCGCGGGCGTTAATTTCGTGGAAGGGCGAGAAGAGGACGCGTCGCGGGCCCGAGAAAGAGAAAATGAGAAAGAAACACGCGTGATTTCGGGAATCAACGGTGTTCGTCAACGGAGGAAACGAGGGAAGCGGATTACCCGGGCGCTTTGAAGACTCGTTTGTTCCGACTCGGTCGAAACAAACGGGAACGAGCGGATGTGAACCCAACGGGGTTAGCTACCCAACGGGATTATCTTTGTGCCATTAGCTCTCGACGCGACACCGCGGGATCTCGCGTGTTTTCGGCATTTCGTGTTTTGCGCAAACCCCCCCAGCTCCAGAAGGAGCAAACATTCTCGTTCGTGCGTCGTACGAGAGCACGTCTGAACGCTTAGTGGCTACCGTTGGCGGCCATAGGCGCCTGACCTCGGACCCCTGGAATGAGAGGCGCCTATGGGCGCTCACTTCACGTTGCTCGAATCGAACTGAAGACGCCTGCAGGCGGACGGCAAATGTTAACGACGATAATTGCAGGAAACCTCGCTTGGATCAGACGTAAGTGAGTTTTAATTATTCAATAATTACATCTTCTATTGGTCACATGTTATTCAAGAGATTATTTTATGTATTGTTATTTACATTATTATTATTTTCATGTAAATGTTATTCACAATAATTGCAGCAAACTTCATATTGGAGTGAATATGAGTGAATTATTCAAATTATTATGTTCAATATTATTAATATGTTAATAATAATAATATTATTATTATTGTTATATATCAATATTATTATATGAGGGAATTCTAATTCAACAATTACACCTTCCATTAGTCACATATTATTTAAATTGCGATTATTTTACAGTTATTTCGTGTCTTATTATTTACATTGTTATTATTTTCATGTAAATGTTGTTCACAATAATTGCAGCAAACTTCATATTAGATCAAATATAAGTTAATTTTAATTTAACAGTTACATCTTCTATTGATCATATATTATTTAAACGCGATTATTTTACAGTTATTTCGTGTCTTATTATTTACATTATTATTATTTTCATGTAGATATTGTTCACAATAATTGCAGCAAACTTCATATTAGATCAAATATAAGTGAATTCTAATTCAACAATTACACCTTCTATTAGTCACATATTATTTGAACGTGATTTGTGTTACAGCTATTTCATTTGATGAAATGAACCTTAAAATGAAAAGATGCGATAATAAATTAAGTACGAATGCAAGAAATGTGACGTAGGATTATGTATTGAATTGTGTCACACTCTGCTAGATCATTATATACATTATGTAATAAAGCTTCAAGTTACTTGAGTTAAATTTTTAACAAGTGCACTAACAATTCAATGGAGAATACGAATAAATAACATTGGTTTAATCTAGTGTATAATTCAATATGTTGATTATTTCAATATACTGTCCGAGAAATGCACGCTGACGAAAAATTTCGCCGTTCTCAATGTAGGTCATGATTCAAAGTCTGCCATAGTAAAGAGGTTAATTCGTTGAGTTAATTCGCTCTCGTTCTCGCCAAAAGATCGATTGATTCGACTCTTTGCGAAGTCTCCTCTTTGCATGTTTGTTTCTCAGCTTCGCGAGCGCGTTTTACGCGCGGTTAACGCAGATCGATCACGCGCCGCGATGTTTCAACAATTATGACGCGCTTTGATCACAAGCCTGTCACGCGACCGTGAAAACTGTCCCGTGCCTCGCAAACTGCGAGAGCGAGATTTCAGCGAGATTGTACACGCACGTGACACGCAACGTGCAACTCGCGACGCGTTGTACCGCGATCGTGAACGAACAACGCGTGAAATCGAACAACTGTCTGTTTTTGGGCAACGTTAACCAATTATTTGCGCGAGCAATCGTTGCGAAGAATGCGGAATTTTCAGAAATCTCTGGGCAGAAATTATAACTGGTCGTAGCGACAGAACGTTTGAAAGGTACGCTCGGTGCGGAGATTTGCGTGCATTAGCAATGATAATTTGCTAACAGTCGATCGAGTCAATCATGGCGAGAGCAAGGCGAGAGAGAGAGAGAGAGAGAGAGAGAGAACGTATTGGCCGATATTCGATCGATCGAAAGAAACAAGGTTTCCCAAGGATCGAGCGAACTAGTTCTCCGTTCACCGTTCCCTATGGCACACGGTTTCGCGATTGATATATCGAACATCTTCTCTTTCCGGTGACGGTATCTCTCTGCTTGATAACGATCAACGAAGCACGCGATCAGCTAGAAATAAAATTTCAGTCGCGTCAAACGTAAGAGAAGACAGTTGTCTTCTGTTATCTTATCAACGCGTCTAGAGCCTAAAAGGTCTCTGATAATTAGATCAATTTAGATGGAGAGGAAACGATGCTCGGCACGGTGCAAGTTCCAACGGCGACGCTTACCCTATCTTGACGTCTAGCGTCGACGCTGTCACGGTCACAGCTAAACTTAGTTTTTGCACGAAAAACCGAGGCGCGAATTCGTCGGCTAATCTCGTGAGCGTGGTCGCCTCCGCCGCTCGCGTTGCCTCCGGCTGCCCCATCCGCGCCGTAGTCATTACCATCGTGGATGTTGTTGCAGTCTATCGGCGGATATCGGAGAACGGTTTAAACGCTGCTCGGCAAACGAGTGCTCGCGGACCTCGGCAGAGCGGGCCATAACAATTGAATCGTTTGACCCGTTTTAATTGGCAAGTTACACCGCCGCGAATGGGATGCGCGCCAGTAAACGAAGCGCCCGCTAGTTCACAGTGCCGTCGATCCTATCGTAGGGGAATCGTCGCCGGGAGTGCGTCCTCGGCGTCCGCGATATTCGGAAACTAAACGTCGTGGAACTGGACATTGCACGAGGACAGCTCACTCGTTGGCGATTCTCCGTGGTATTCTCGTCCGTGTTGCTGAAGCGAAGCTGACAGCCTTGGAGTTCCATTCGACGATACGTTCGAAATTTCGTCCTCCTGAGCACGATCGATCGACCGGAAGCAAAAGAAAATGGTGACGAACGGTGAAAGCAGTGGGAAAATCTCGACGATAAACGGTGAGGATTCTTTTTTTTTTTTTTTGGACGGGAATTTTTCGACTTGCGTAACCGCAACTCGCGTTGCGCAACCGCCGATTCGCGTTTGCCGTCTCTCCGTGTCCGCTCTTTCGACACACAAGTCTCTCGTGATTTTCAGTGAGAACCGACGACGCGGACGAAACGGCCGACATCGAGAAAGCTATATCGACGGCAGGTCAGAGGGCTCGATCACGTCGATCGTGTCGATCGTTTTATCCCTCGTGCAACGCACGTGTATCTCTCTCTCTCTCTCTCTCCCTCTCTCTCTCTGTTCCCTTTCGTTCGTAGGCTATGGTACGTTCAACGTGTTGCTGTTGCTGGCGGCTCTGCCGGTCGCGTGGGCCGGCATCTTCGACACCACCACCACCGCCTTCGTCATTGCATCCGCCGAGTGCGACCTCAGGCTCACTTACTTCGAGAAAGGGACGCTCTGCGCGTCACCCTTCCTAGGTACGGCGATTACTTTTTCCTCGTCCTCTCGATTACCCCGAGATCGTTCATCGTCGCTCGTTATAATAACAATCGGCTCTGACTGAGAGTACGATCCGAACACATAGGCATGGCGTTGACCAGCTTCGTCTGGGACCATCTGACACCGCACGTCGGAATGCGAAACTTGTTCATCCTCGGCCTCCTGGCGGACTCGGTTCTAAATCTACTCGCTAGCGCTGTCGACTCTTACTACGCGTTTCTGGCCATCAGGTTTTTCAACGGCGTTCTGTGAGTATCAACCCTACGCGATCAGTTCTCTGACACACCATCGTCTAAAACCTTTTGTCTGTGAGATGAGCACAGATCTCCCAATGATCTGTTACAATGTTGGTTACAAGTACGAATTATTATTCATTTGTACTTATATTTAAATGAGTGCAAAGAAAAAGTATTTGCTACAGAAAACACGCGTGTAATGGCAATACTTTTGTCACGAGCGTCTGCATCTATTGACGAATTGGAGTAATCGCGTGTTAAACGTATATATAATATACTTTAGCCATCGAGATGAGCTTTTCCTATTTATTCTATTCGACAATGGAACATTTACACGATAAGTAATTCCGGTAAGACCAACCATAGATACAACTAATTAATCTCTTGAAAATTTCTAGGCTAGACATTCGTTCGAAGAATTAAAGTTTGTTAAAAAGAAAGAAACCGAACATTCTAGTCTCTTCTAAGTCAAAATGTTGCCAGGAAATTCAAACAAATGATTCAAAAAGGATTTCGAAAGGAAACGAACACGTTAAAATGACTCTATCAGTGTGTGTACACTTTTAACCCCTTGCGCTGGCAACTGGTTGCGAGGACCATAACGAGTGACCGAACCGTACACGATAATTTTTTCGTCGCTTTCTTTTTCTCTTAATACTCGTCGATATGACATCAGTGGATAGAAATGATTAAGAAGTAATAAACTTTGCTCTGTCTGGATTACATTCAAATATAACACCTAATATTATAATATAATAATATTACATTCAAATATAATACCTAATATTATATATAAAATATTATCTTAATACTCGTCGATATGACATCAGTGGATAGAAATGATGAAGAAGTAATAAACTTTGCTCTGTCTGGATTACATTCAAATATAATACCTAATATTATAATATAATAATATTACATTCAAATATAATACCTAATATTATAATATAATAATATTACATTCAAATATAATACCTAATATTGTACATAAAATATTATCTTAATACTCGTTGAATGATCAGTGGATAGAAATGATTAAGAAGTAATAAACATTGTTCTGTCTGGATTACATTCAAATGTGCCTGAAACTGAAAGAGAAAATGTTGCCAATTTGAGAAAAAAAAAAAAACTTCTCGACGCAAGGGGTTAAGGGGTGTTCAATGGCGGCGCTCCGGAGCGATTTATTTCGACCGATCGACACATTTCTCGTACTTACGCGCGACAAGTATGAATTTCAGCGCGGGTGGGCCTTTCTCGATGGTGAGCACCTACCTCTCCGAGTTTCACTCGCCAACCTACAAAGCGAGCTTCACCAGGTGGGCAGGCCTAGCTATGAACGCGGCGATCGTTATTCCGGCAGGTAAGCCGTACCCGCGTCGCGTCGTTCCGCGCTCTTCCGACTTCTCTCTCGTCCGATCTCGCACCGTTTCTTTCTTTCAGTCCTCGCGTTCATCATCACCCCGCTGTCGTTGACCGTCAACGTGTTCAACCACCGATACACCAGCTGGCGGATTTACCTGTTGATCTGTTCGATCGTGCCGGTTTTCGGTCTGGTGACAGCCAGCACGCTGCCGCAGAGTCCCAAGTTCCTCGTGGAGAACGGCAGGCCCGACGAGGCGTTGAATCTTCTCCGAAGAATGTACGCCATGAACAAGAGGAAGCCGGCAAACACGTTCCCGGTGAGACTCGACTCCCTTCGTTTATTTTAGCCGAACATTTCTATCGCGGATAGCTTTCATAAATTATTATATGATTATTATAAATGTTATATAGGAATAATATTCAAGGAAACATATGTGACGTTTACCTGGAGACATTTATAGAAAATATGATTTTTCAAATATGTTGTTTAAATAAATGGCTTTTACGCAAATTAGTGTTTCACGCGAAGTAGCGTACCAATTTTATCAAGTTACACGAAAATTGTGTATCGTCGGTAATTTCCGAGATATTTGACGAAATAGTGCATATGTCATTTATCGTTAGTTTTCACTTCTTTCGTCGTTGACGATTGCCGATGAAAAAAAGGATGAAAAGTGTCAAATATTTCTTCGAAAGCTACATTTCTGCGAAAATTGATCAACTCGGTGATTGATCAACTCATCTTCTGTATGTTCCATTGCAAATCGTTATCGATTTCTTTATATTTACCGGGCTTTGCCACAAAACTTTCTGCACGATTGCGTGGTTTGCAAGACACAGTAATCCGGGGCATTGTCTCCCCTCTTTCGTCCATTTCAGATCAAAGCGTTGCTCGTGTGGGAGAACGGGCCGGCGTCGCGGCGCTCCGTCTTTGAAACGAACTCCGAGAAGATACGCGTCGCCTGTTACAACACGAAACTTTTATTCTCCTCCCCGTACTCGCGCGCCTTCGCCTCCCTCAACTTCCTCCAATTCGGCAGCATGCTGGGGTAAGTATGTAAGCGAAATCCCGCGCCACTGGAACCGCTATCTGGCTTCGTTCGGTCCTCCGTCCGCGCAGATTCAACACGATGAGACTCTGGGTGCCGCATCTCTTCATCATTCTGAACAACTTCGACAATAAGATGTGGACCAAGGACAGATCGCCGACCATGCGCGAGATGTTGGACCGTCGGATGACCATTCCGGCCAGAGACTACTTGGACTGTCCAAATTTCGACGAGATCTGCATGACGGTGAGGGAACGCCTGGCCATTAATACTAGAACTACCGAAGTGGTCGTAATGACTAATTCATAACTTTTTTTTAATATATAAATAAATTATTAATTATTTTTTAACATATAGATATATTACAGAACGCGAAACAGTGTATTTTTAGAGGTTTAAATGATTTTTTTACAACATACATTTTGTGTATTCTATTTCTATCTTTTCTATTGTATTTCTATTCTTTTCACTTTCATTTTCTATTGTATATCTATTTTTTTTATTTTAATTTTCTATTGTATTTTTATTTTTTTCACTTTCATTTTCTATTGTATATCTATTTTTTTCACTTTAATTTTCCATTGTATTTCTATTTTTTCTTTTTTTTCACTTTAATATCTCTGATGAAAATTCTATGCTTTAGTTATCCTTGGTTAGCTCTAGTGTTAACAATGCCTGTTGACATTAACATTAGTGTTTCGGTCGTTTAGAAAACATTAGCAAGAAAGACAGAAACGTGTCGGTCAGTCAACATGTCAACCCTTCCCCAGAGATAGTTAAAAATCTCCCGTAACTCGTGTTTACTTTTCAGTGGAACATCAACCCGGCGGTATATCAAAATTCCGCCATCATCGCGCTCTCGGCGGTTGTGTTCTCGTTCCTCGCTGGCTTCATCACCACCTCGAAGTTTAGGAAGAAAGCAATAATGCGTAAGCATCGTAATCGTTCCTTAATCGTTTTAGTTTTAATTTTAGATCGCGCTGTTTAAAAGTTATTCGTGTCGAATAGTGCCACAGCTCGATTTGCAATGCCCTCGGTTTCCGATCATAACGTCGCATCGTCGTTAATTATATTGTAGATAATTCCTCTCTTAATTACTATATAGGTTTTTACTTTATTATACTTTATTTTACTTTTACTATTTTTATTTGCAGATATTTCGCGTGGCACTATTCAGCGCGGTTTTTTAACCCTTTCGCTATAGTAAATTTTGAAACGATAGGAGCTGAATCGCGACTAAACACCGAGAACGACGAAACTTTTTCGTCAGTGTGCATCTCTCAGAAAGTATATTGAAATAATCGAGAGACTGAATTATGCATTATACGTTAAACCAATGTTATTTATTTATGCAGTATTCTGTACTGAATTGTTAGTGCACTTGCTAAAAATTTAACTTAAGTAACTTAAAGCTTCATTTCATAATATATCTAATGATCTAGTAAAGTTCTGGCACAGTTCGAAACATCGGTCAATACATAATCCTACGTCACATTTCTTGCATTTATAATATATCTCCCTTTCTCCGTTTTCTACACACTGCATATCTGTGTCTTTTTGTGATTGATTAATTTTCATTTTAAGGGTATTAAATGAAATAACGACGTTTAAATAGTATATAATAATATAAATAAATAATAATAACGTTTAAATAATATATAATGATATAAATAAATAATAACGACGTTTAAATAATATATGACTAATGGAAGATGCAATTGTTGAATTATAATTCACTTGCGTCTGATCCAATATCTTTTACTTACAATTATTGTCAATAACATTTGCCGAGCGCCTTTAGTTTGATTCGAGCACCCGTTTCAGCTGGCCGAAGTAAGCCAAAAGCCGATAGGCGCCAACAGTACCTCGAAATTAAATTTTAAAAACACCTTTAGGCGTCAACAGTAGCCAAAGTGCTGAATAGATCCTAGAATTAAAACGATTAAATCACAATTTACGCGGCGTACGCGTGTTCCAGTTCGGAAACGTCGGAAGTAACGATCTGTATCCCTACAAACTGGCAGGTAGATTTCTAGGTTTCATGAAACCTGCGTTCGAGTCAGTTTGCCTACCGATACTTATCATAAAGCCTAGAAATCGATGCTTGCATCGCCATTTTACATATTTCACATGTTTCACATGTTTCGTATGTGGGTGCCTTAACCTCTTGCCGCGCACGTCGAGAATTTTTTGTCCCAACAAATCGCAACATTTTCTCAGTCTCAAGTATATTTAAATGTAACCCGGGCACAACGAATGACAAGTCACTCTACCTCTTAATCATTTCGATCCGGCGACGTCATATCCGACGAGTTCAAGAGAGAAAAGAAAGCGACGAATTGTTGTGTACACGATACGGTCACTCGTTATGGTCCGCGCGAGGGGTTAAGGACACTCGATCCCTCCGATAATACATTCGTCGGAGCGACGATTACTCGCAACGCGCATTTGTCGTAAGCGTATCCCACGACGCTGGAGGAACCATCCACGAGTAACCGCTCGTTCCTGTTGCAGTCGCCGCTTTCCTCATATCGGTGATAAGCAGCTTCGGAATGAACTGGTCGCAGTCACCTCCCTACATGCTGACGCTGGCGTCCGCCATTATCGTGACGACGAGAATAACGGGTAATATCGTTACCGCCGTGAACATCGACGTTATTCCTATTCCACTAAGGTAATGCTTCCGTCGCTTAGTTAGCCAGACAAACGCGTAGTACCCCTCGAACACGATTCGTGATCGCGCTCGCGTTTCCACTTTCTCGCCACCTCTGCGCGTCTTCGCTAACGCCGTTCGAAACGACGCTCGAACACCAATGTATCCGGATAATAACACGTCTAACAACGTAATGAAACGTATATAATAATAATAATAATATAGTATAAATAAAATAATAACAACAGAATAATATAATAAAAACGTCTCGACCGACGTTCCAACCCAGGTCCACCAGTCTGAACGTGCTGGTCACCGTTGGCAACGTGGCCGCTGTCCTGGGAAATTTCATTTTCTCCGCGTTGCTGGACGTGGAGTATCTGGTCGGGATCATGGGGATAGGTTGCCTGTTGTTCGGTAAGTACCGTTGAATGCAGCGCGCGACGTTCGACACTTTGATACGGTTGAAAGTGTTCGCCCTTTGACGATCGGCCGCGTATTTTTCTCATCGTTCGTAGGACAATTAGTAATCGAACTACGTTCATTGGTTCAAAAGTTAGCATCTCTCGCATCCCTCACGTACAGAGAATTTGCTACCAGATCCTCCGTAGATCTCAGTTAATCTCGCGCGGATTTCACTGCTCGCCATCGGCGATATTTACATAAGCAATCGTTCGTAGGATAATTAGTAATTACGGTGTGTTTATTGGTAAAAGTTAGCTCGTCAAAATTTTTGCTTGTTGGCTCTCACCGTCAGTTTAGAGAATTTGCTCAATCTGAATGAATCTCTGTATTAATCTGTATTTATCTATCAGTTAATCTCTATTTATCAGTTATCAGTTATCTCTAACCCGAGTGCGACGGGTTTCTTTCCGAAAATTAACAATTGCCGTGTAAATAAATTGGTAGCTTATTTTTAGAAATGGGTGCAATGAACGTCGAATTCGCGGCTCATTTTCGTACGTCTTGTGGGAAAAGTCACGTATTCGTGACAGCGTGCCGGACAACGTATTAACGCTGTGTTCTCTTTGTTCAGCCTGCTTCTGCCTGTCCCTGTTTCACCCGAGGCCGGTTAAGAACCACCCGCAGAAGAACCACTCGATCTCGAACGCGTAACGCGTTGTCGACCGAACAGAAACGTCTCACCAGCTTTCCAAGTCTGGCGTCGTGCGAGAAAAACGGCCACGTAGAGGAGAACTCGCTCGCCATTGCAGCCCCGAGGCAGTTCGCACATTTCCGATCCAAGGGAGTTTGATCAAAGCGCGGGCAAATCGAACGACTTCAACTTGGTCTCTGTCTACAAGCATCGAATCACCACAAATACAGTATTTTTCTAATTAAGCGCGGCTCTACGTTTCTCCCACAACCATCAGAATTTCCTAATCCTAAACCTGTTTCACCCCGAGACATTTTCTGGGAAATTTGCAATTCCGTTTCTAAATGTAATTAAATCGTAGTCTCGAACATTTGTCGCGAGAGAAACAAAATATTTGCCTCGTTTAAGGAAGCCGTTGTTTCGTTTGAACGCGCTCCAAAAATCGCAGGCGGCAATTGAAATTTGCTCCAGCTTATTTACTTGGCGTCGGGACTAAGTTAATCTGAGTTGGGAAACGACGTGCGCGGCCGCGGCGACAAGTAACTCTGCGAAACGAGAAAGAAAGGCTACATCGTGGCTCGAAAGGTCGAACAATTCATTTCGAGTTCGACTAACGTGAAAGAATGCTCGCACGTCACACATGTCGCGACGCAAAAACACGCTGAAACCTGTATAAATAAATTCACTGTTAGCACGTTGATCGGCGAAGAATGTGAAAAAACACATTCTACAAAGAAGAATCATGAGTGAAAAAGGGGGCGTCTCGCGGTGCCTCGACGTGCAAACTAAACGGACGATGGTAACCTTTCCTTTTTGCAGCCTGATAAACGAATTACGCATATGAAAAGAGCATCAGAGCGAAATCTAATTAACGTTGCTCGTCGGCTAGTGGAATGCCGATAACGTGATTATAACGATAAATGAAGCACATTATTCGAGGACGCGGCATTGTTGCGCAAGGCGAATCGTTGTATGGGAATCGAAGGTTGCACTGAGCGTCGCTTTTAGAAGGTAAAAGCGTCTCGGCAACGAGTTTCATAGAGAAACAAATGGTAAGGAAGCATGAAAAATTACAATGAAGGATAACGACATTTTCAATTTTAATTTTAATTTAATTTAGAGTCACTTATAAAAGTCTTTTCACGATAAGGAAACGTGTGCAACTAATGCAACCAAACGTGAACAAAAGGAACAGTGCGTTAAAGCAAGCTGAATTAAATATGAGAAACAAAGAATAAGAAATAACTACTTAAACTGTTAAATTATCTTGCAACTGAACAATTATTAATATAATATAATATAAGAACTATAATATAAATTAATTTATAATATAATATAGAACAGTATAGAACAATACATTATTATATATTAATGCAATGCATAATATATCATATAATAACAATACAGTCTAATGTATAATATAATTAAACAATAACTAAATAGTTAAATGATTAAAAATAATTAAACTCCTCTTGTTAAACAATTTTCACGACAAGGAAACGTGTACAATTAATGCAATCAAAAGTGAACAAAAGGAACCATGCGTTAAAGCTGCAAGCTGAATTAAATATGAGATACAAAGAATAAAAAATAACTACTTAAACTATTAAATTATCTTGCAACTGAATAATTATTAATATGATATAATATAAGTATTAATATAATATAATTAATATAAGTATAATTATCTTACAATTTAATTAATTATATTTTATTGAATATAATATAATATAATTAATTATATTTTATTAAATTATCTTGCAAATGAATAATTATTAATATAATATAATATAATATAATATAATATAATTAATATAAGTATAAGAATAATTATTAATATAATATAATATAATATAAGAACTATAATATAAATTAATTTATAATATAATATAGAACAATATAGAACAATACATTATCATATATTAATGCAATGCATAATAACAATATAGTCTAATGTATAATATAATTAAACAATAACTAAATAGTTAAATGATTAAAAATAATTAAACTCCTCTTGTTATACAATTTTCACGTTGTTGTCACTTGTCGTGTACCAAACTATTATTAATTTTTTACTATGTTTGAAAAGTGCAAGAGAGCGAAAGCTGCGAGAATTTAGAGATGCTGAAAAACACGCAATCAAAAATATAATGCGCAAAATATTCCAAATATAATAACTCGTTGTAATATTCAGTCGACGAAACATATCTTTATTGAAGTTTCTCTTACCAGTCGTGTCCACTGTGAACCGAGATGCATCAAAATCGAACGTCTCGAAGTGAAATATCGATAGAAACGAATTTCGCGGCACGTTTGCTACGCTATTTGCTCGTTTCGCATCGTGCGCGCGTTATGAAATATTTCATTCATTCGAAATCAAGATTTTTCTGCTTGTCTGGCATGCACACGCCCATATTACAAATGCTTGGCTCAAGTTCACACGATATGCATATTCAGAAACGTAAAGCATACATTATGCGTTTTTTTTAAAACGCATAACGTGGCTTTAAAGACTGGCCGAAAGAGGATAATTGATGCACAAATACGAAGCGATACGAGACACTAAAACGTGTTGTTAGCGTCTTTGTTTAAAGAATTATTTTAACAATTATACGCGAAAGCTTGGGCAACATCGCAGTGTATGAAATATCGTTTGCTTCCAAGAATTATAAATATTTAAGCGTGATGAGGTGCCACCTTGGGACAAGGCTTTACGAGACAGCGCAAATTAAATCAAAGTTGCTGGCTTTTATTGTTTCCTTTTTCAACGCCTCGGCGGCAAATATCAGATCAAACCTATTAACTAACAGTCTAGCCTATTGACAAATTGAACGTTAACGTCTTCGAAGAAGTCTGGTCAATCGTATTTAATAAAATCCGAATTCTTCGAATTTGAACTGAATCACTCGTATCTTACTGAAATCATTAGCAGAGAATCTAATGAACTTGCATTAGAGATAAACTCCAGAAGTGTTTTGTTTCTCACATAAATTCACAGAAACGAAGACATCGCCAAATCCAGAGTTGATTAGGAATTGATTCCTATCGTTATTTTTTTTTTTTTTTTTCTACACATTGATAATGATAATTGGAATTACGCAATTGAATGATTCAATTGATAAATATCTGCTATCGTATACAAGATTAACCTCTTAAGGAGAAACAAGTGTTTTTAATACGCATCAAGATCTCGTGTAATCACAATCGTACTACGCGATCAGAAAATTGCTATCGCGTAATAACGCAGACTATCAATATCTTTTATTAATCGTAAAAATGGAATATGATGGGATTTTGATTGGTTAAACCAACTACATCGATAAATTTCTTCAAAATGTTTCGTACTTTAATCGTAATTTTTTTAATGGTAGAGTGACCATTGGAAACGATGCCTAATTAAGAACTGAGAAGAATTCGACTCGAACTTTGAATTTGAGGAGAATTAGATAGAATTAGAAAACATTCGGAGGAAAGACATAAAAATCATCAGTAGTATCAACAGCTTTCGAATAAAAATAAAAACTTTCACCAAGATAGAAAACTTTCATACATGTCATACATTTCTTCAAGTATTTTATGATTATATTGATGTTATATATTTATGTTACGTTTATTATTATATTATGCCTACGAAAATTGAGATAGAATTCATACGAACAGTTCATAAGTAAATCAACAAAATTAAATTCCAAGATTTGAGGCATTACTTACATAAGTTAATTATGTGATGTGAGTATATCAAATTATCGTATCACTTCCAGAATATTTTCTCAACTCTATACTTTATGTCGCATGCAAAAAAGTTTATAAATTAACTCGATATAACAAAAATCAATGGATAAATTCATCACGCTGTCCCTGTGTACCAAGGAGATGTGACACTTGTCAATTGATTAAATAAAGATTCATATCAAAAAACTGTTCCAAATTCGTTGCGCACTGTTTTGACTACAACACTTACGCAAACAATTCCACTTCAACCATCAGACGTAACATTTTATGCCTGAAATTTTATTTCGATATATTTCAAATAAAATTCCTTTTCGCGCCAATAACTGGATCTATTGGACAAAATTTGCAAATCACTGTTCATGCACGTTGCGGATGAAACGAGGCACGAGGAGAAAGTTCAGAATCCAAAATTAAAAATACAACCGCAAAAGTTCATAAATTAACCCTGCTAATTAGTTTTTTTTGCTAATGAAAATTCTGTCAATATGTGGACAGTGAAATGCTAGCGCCGCGTAGCGGTGAGACGATGGAACTAAAAATCTATCACTGTCTTTGTCGCACAGTGGTGCGCTCCTTATCTAGCGGTGGTGCTGCCATCTGAGCACCTCTCAAATCCAACTGGAACTAAAAGAGCAAGCAGGAAATTTTCTATAGATGGCAGCACTTGTACAATCGAAGTTGGTAACAACCTTAGTTCCAACAGTCTTTGGTAGATGGCAGGACATCGTTTGTTCGTAGACAAGGAGAGCAACAATGTGCGATAAGGACAGATGTACGTAATATGACAGACAAAGAACGCACTAGTGTGCGACAAAAACAGACTTATGCGATGCGATAGAGAAAGAGAGCACCAACGTGCAACAAGGATAGCAGTAAATTTTAGTTCCATCTGATCGCCGCTACGCGACGCTAGCATTTCGGTGTCCATAAATTGAATGAATTTTCATTTGTAAAATAAACTAATTAAGGGGATTAATTTACGAACTTTTGCAGTTGTATCTTCATTTTTAGACTCTAAACTTTCTCCCTATGTTCCATTTAATGTATAAATAATATTTTCAGGTAAACTAAAATTGACATTGAAAATTTGAATCAAAATTGTTCGTTCAAACAAATTTCATGCTGTCTTTGGCATAAATCCTTATTTAATCGGTTAGTTATTAACAATTATTACACGTTTCACTGCTGCACGTAATAAACTTATAATATAATACAATGATTATCGTTGTTTTTTATCCATTATATTTATAAGTTGCAAGGATGTCAAATATCTCACGGATCTTTAAACAATATATCCATCTGTATAATTATATGTTAATCGTATCTGACCTGTTTTCTTAAATCGTGCTTTCCATTCTCTCCAATTGTTTAAGAGAAACGTGAGAAATCAAAGTATTACAATTCACTTTATAGATTTCTCACACTGTTTTACGGAGAAACGACTAGATTTCAGAGTTTTCCGCCTTTTTAATTTTTGAAAATATTGTAAATTTCAATTAAAGATTGATTTCTAAAACATCTTTTCAGTATTTAAAAGTCTGATCTTTTTCTAAGTAACAGATAAATGAAAAATGATGATAGCATTATCTAATTGTAAGTTAGCAATGTTTCAAGACAAATAGATACACGTTCAAGTAGACATACCATCATATATTATATAGGGTAATTACTAAAAGACTGAATAGTATAAACCAAAAATAACTTTTACAAATACATGTTTTTTTAATTTTATTTGGAAATATAATTAATGGATTTTTTTCAGTATTTTTTCTATAATCTACAAAACAAGAAACTAAAAAAGACTGAAAATGAACAAGTCATGACCTTTTCAAACCATTCAGTTTTTCATTGTCCACCCTGTATATAAAAGTACATGGTAGTCAAAATGGCCATCATTCTGTGATATGCATTAACAGTGTGTAGCGAATTTTTTTTTATATATATACATATATGGAGAGTGGTAACCGGTTTGTAGACATTGTAACTACAATGTCTTAGACGTTTAAAATATTCAAGAAATCTATACATACGTGCTGATATTGGAAAGTGGGAATATAAATGCTGAATTTTTTGTAGGTTAAGTCACGTCGCATTGTAAAATCACCTTTTGTTATTCAAGCAAGCATATGCTTGCACGTATTACTTTCTACGTGCGTAGAAGGATTTAAATAAATAAAGTGTTATATCAACGTGGTATATCAACAAAATTACGTGCTGTTAACAAGTGTTTTTAAAGATTTTAAAATGGCACTATTTCGTATCAGTAACTCCTACTTATTGACAAGTTTATCACAGGTCTCGCACGCAGGTATGAAATTTATAATTCACTTTCGTCTATTGTTACTGCCTTTGAAAATCGTTCGTTTAAATTGAATATTTTAAATTAATTAATTTATTTAAATTATTTTAAATTAAAAATTGTTCTCGTAACATTTCGTGTTATAGAATGGCACGTCTATGTTTTTTTTTTATTATTTTCTTCTGTTCCTTTTACATTTAAATTCGTCAAAGAAGAAGTAATATCAATTATGCTGATATTGTTGCAAGTTATAAATTACATTACATCGTCGCTGTGATTATACTGTAATTATACTGTGATTATACATTTTGTCAGAGGTACAACAGGGACCATTTTCACAATGACTGTTCCATTCCGTCAATTGCGTAACGAATCGACGTAGATGCGAAATTAAGAAAAAGAACAATACTTCAATCATTTTTTTTCATCGTGTCGTCATCTTTTGTCTAAATTCTTTTGGTCGAAATTTCTTTTAGCAGGTTCGCCACTCGGCGAAATACACTGCATCCGATACGCGGCTGTACCTCGAGACCGCATGAAAAATCTCCACGTAACAAGTGTCCGCCGTTATCCCGATCCTCCTGCTCTGCCACTTCCTGCAAACGTCTCCGAGATATTTGCGAACGAAACCGGCCGGTTTACACCTGAAAGGGCACGAGACATCGACGCACCGGTGCTACTGTACGGCAAGAACGATGACACGTCGTTCTTTTCCAATCAGTTGTCAAAGCCGACAGTAGCGTGTTCGAGTAATCTAAAGAACTGCAGCGACATGCACGTGGATTCGTACGACTGTTTTGGAGCGGTTAGCCTGAACGGGACTATGCAGAGCAACGTGCCGGAACCGTTCTGCTCTAATGGGAAATCAATGCACTTGAACATGCCGGGCGGTCAGTGGGCCAGAGACGAGAAATACATTGCCGAAGACATGCAAAAATCTCACTATCGTATCGTTCGTTTATCGCAATTGAAATTGGACAAAAGCGGTTAGTAAGAACATACCAAGAAGTAAAAATCTCTCTCAACGAAGTAAAATTTTCCATATGTTTTGAAAAATTCAGAATATCACGGTGCAATATAAAATTTTTCGCAAAACGTAGGGATTATAGGGAAAGAAAATATATTTTTATGAAATGTTTTTATGTTAAAAGTAAGCTCGCCGTGTACAAGCGCCGATTAACTCTTTTGCTATAAGATTTAATACTCTTGTGCATAATTTGGTATAATAACCGTATCATTTCAGAACTTTTAGCAAAAGAGTTAACGAAAACTGTGATAGTTAAGTTATTGTAACATTGTGATTAAATGGTGTAAAATACCGTGAAAATTGTAATCTGTCATTCAGGTCTAACAGCGAATTTACTTTCCCAAGCAATGTACAAGCCAAAATATATCTACAGTATGGGATATTCAACGAAACCGTCCGAACCAGTAAATAAGTTAGCGAATGATAACCAAAAAGGGATTAAAGAAATTCCACAAGAGTTGTCCCAGAGAGAAAAATTTAAAATATTAGCCAAGGAATATGGGATTACCGTTGTCATATTTCACATAGGAATCTCTCTGATATCTCTCGCTGCTTGTTACGCAGCCGTAGCTAGGTTCGTGTTTACAATTATATTCAACATTCTTTTGTACGCAAGTACTTTGTTTCGCTTTGATATTTTTAAAAAGTAGTTTGTATCGCTTTATCATAAAAATATTGATTTCAGAGGTATAGATTTAAAGCCTATCGTTCACTTTATATTCAACATAGAAAATGAGCAAATCGAAGCTTACGTTGGTAATTCCTCAACCTTCTTGGTTGCGTACGGTATGCATAAACTTCTGGTACCCCTTCGGTTTTCAATAAGCATAGGGGGATCACCATTCCTTGTAAGGTATTTGAGGAAAATTGGATTGCTTAAACGTCCGAAAAGAGTAACACAAACCACGCAGAAATAATGTACAATTACAATTTTATGATCGATTATAATCCTTATTTGATGGATAATGTATATTGATTTGCACATATGTATATTTTGCATTTGTTGTATATATAAATCAATATGATTAAATAAACTTAAGTACACGTGTAAAACCATTTGTTTTTATGTATATATTCAGGTTTATTATATAAAGAATATAATAGTTGCAATTACTTTACACAACGTCATATATTTTATGTACGATATCTTTTACGCGTCTACCATAAGTACGGCTGTTGTAATTATACAGTATCTTTATTAATAGGTTTTTCTTTGTTTTTTTCATTAATCGCCGTAAAATACATGACATACTGACGTTTGAGTGCCTACGTCACTACGGGTCTTCGCGCACGTTCAAGTTCCTTTATATCACTTCAAGTTTCAATTTCAATCATTCTCTCTCTTTTGGTCGACAATCAGGATGGGTATTAACCTCACCTGATGTCGAGTCACCGCAGCGTTCGTCCTTAATATACAAATTCGGGTAATATAAAATCAAGTGAATACAGGATCGATAGCGATCACCAAGTTAAGCATGCTGTGTGCGGACCGCGGTCCTAGGATTTTCATGCTCAGTCTAGAGCCTAGAGGCCAGGGGTCGCCGCCATCAGCCCTGATGAAGTCTGGCTGGCGACTCCAAGACGAAAAACCTTACTTTACCGATACAATCTCAAAACCGTCGCGTTCTCTTATAGCGCCGTAGTAAGTCCTAGCATTTATTATTAATAGCAGAGCCCCTTTCCCCCCCCCCCCCCCTCCCCCCTGGGACGTGACAATACACAAAAGCTCGGCAGTTTCAATGGACGAATTGATCAGTTATATTGGAACAATGATTGCGTTTGATCCGCAAATCCTTACTGAGTATTTTCGACTTGACTCGTGGCTATCGAGTCAGAGATTTGATTACGCATAGGAAACATACGAAAATGCCAATTGCTTGGCAAACGTGTATATATGTACATAATTTTTAAAAAATATATTATAGTACATAGTAAAATTAACGTATATAAGTGGTATATACAATTCAATTAACCTAGAATAGTACATGTCCTATATTTTAGATTTTGTATCCTCTTCAAAGATGCACTTGCCTTAATTATTCTCTGCAAAGGCAAGCTATTTTTGAACGCATTAAAAAAAGAAAAATTCAGTAACAAAATCAACAAAATTTTTTCAGTGTCAAGAGTAAACAAGTTTTAAATAAATTTTCAAGTCTTAATTAAACGTTGTAAAATATTTCTCATACTGTTTTTGTAAAACTACAAAAGTTGTTCGCGAGATTAGAGTAAGCGTAATTGTTCTCAATTTATTGATCAAACCCAAGATGGAAGGTTTGAAATTACAATGATACAAAAAATAGTACCTTTGCTTCTTGTGCATGTTAGAGAAGTACACTTATAAACATTGAACACATTTTCTACGGACAGTTTGAGCATTTGTAACTTAAACGATGAGTTGCTGTGATGCGATTAATTGCAATTTCTATTAACGCAAACAGGAAGAATTTGTCACTTTAAATATTATGCAAAGATCATCTAATAACACTTGCAAATTAGTTGATGGTTAAGTCTAACATTTTACGCAGTCCTTGCGGAACTCTCGTGGAAATACAATAGAAAGCATTCAATAATCTTGATAAAAAAATATTTTGGCACAGTACTACATTTGTATAATTCTTGTCATTTCTTTCTGATGCACCGATAACATACAAAAATAATATAAAAATGCGTATCTCGCTATTTAAATGTCTTCCCAATAAATCAAATCTAGTAACACGACGTTATAAATTGAGGAATTTCGTCAGATACAATAAAATGTATATTTTTACGCTTTAGTTTGATTAGGTATTATTTGAGCGTGATATTCAATAATCAGATCTGGCAGTTTAGAAAGGCAAAACTTCTCCACTTTTGTTGCGTAAAATTAGTCGAGTCTTTAAACATACGCCTCGGTACGACGTCCTTGTATGTGATTGAAAAACTGTCGCCAACTAGTCAGCGTTTTACTTGACCATACCCAAAAGCTACTTGTTATACCAACAATCATGGCCATTAAATATTTTATCATGAAAACTTCGAATTCTGGCCGTCTCCCAACATCGCGGGTACGCTCTCCAACGGGGCACGGCATTGAATATAAAGACTGCGGTCCAGGCCTTGAACACATCTCCATATTCCAAGTCAACATCCATTGATCGAAATATGCTTGCTCATAAAACAAGCAAGCAATGACGATCAAGGCAGGAACTATGTATAATACAGAGAATATGCCAATGCGTATCATTAGTTTCTCTAATTTGTCAGTCTTTGTACCGTCGTGTTTCATTACGGTACGTATACGGAAAAGAGAAACAAATCCAGCCAGTAAGAAGACAGTTCCAAGAATTAAATAAACGCACAACGGTGCCAGAACAAATCCACGTAGCGCCTCAACGTTCCAAAGACCCACGTAACAAACACCAGACAGTATGTCTCCTGTAAAAATAAAATATTACTGAAATATTGTATCAAAAACAACGTGTTACAAACAAACAATGTTAGATTACTTACCTTCGACCTTTCCCATTGCAAGAATGGTGACCGTTTTTATCGCTGGGGCGGCCCAAGCCGCTAAATGAAAATACTGGGAATTAGCTTCTATCGCTTCGTGGCCCCATTTTAACCCAGCAGCTAGGAACCATGTCAACGTTAGGATGACCCACCATATACTGGACGCCATTCCAAAAAAATAAAGCACCATGAATAGTACCGTGCATAGTTCATGCTTGGTACCTTGGGATATCGTCGATGCCATTTGAATTCTCATATCTAGAGGAGGTGGGAAAGGCTCTCTACAGGCAATGGAATTACCAGCTGCCCAGCCAATCACGTATGCCAATGCTACCATGAGATAGCATACTGACAAAAATATGATTGGCCTTTCGGGATACCTACATGTGAAACAATATATGTAAATCATCACACGCTTTAATTTAAAAGGAATCACACATACTTCTACACTGGACTATACTGAATTTGATTTGAAAGAACAGACAGCATCTAACAATTATTTGTGTGCAAGCAATAATTTATGTTCTTGATAACAAGCTACACGCTTGGCTTAGGTACGTGCTTTTATTCAAAGTTACAAATTAATGGCTGGATTAATTATTAACTACAAATTGAAAACTGACTAAACTACAAACGTAATGATAACTGCCACTGATTTATTTACACACTGTGCCTACACAACCTTTACCTGAACCTGTCCGTGTCGATGAGGAACGTCAGAAAGGTGAAGAAACACGAGGCTGCGCAAACGGAGGCCCAAGTGCCGACCCAGATCCTCGAAAATCGTCGTTCCCTCTCGGTGAAGAACATCCCGTCGCACGGTGCGCCGCAGTTGGGCTCGACCTTGTCGCCGACCTTCAGCGAGTAGCCGAGCTCGTGCGGGACCTTGAACTGCATCGGGCAAACGAAACCAAAGTCCCTGGCGCCGAGCATGAACCCGCTGCCGTACGGTTTCGGCCCGCCGGTCCACGACGGTTGAAACTCGGGCACGGGCATCAGAGGCGGCGGGTACACCGGTGGCGACGGTTCCGGCGGCGTGGTCTCGTTGTGGCCCACGCACAACTCGGGGCCGCCGTTCTCCGGCAATTTCGAACAATCGAGATTGTCCGGCCAGGCGAAGCCGAAGCTGTTCATCAGACGTTCGCAGCCGGCGCGAGCACTCTCGCACAACGACCGACACGGCGGTATCGCTCTGTCGATGATGGTGCACACGGGCGCGTACACCGTGCACAGAAAGAAACGAAGGTCGGGGCTGCACTTCATTTTCACCAACGGCGCGAACTGGTGCACCTCCTGGCCAGCGTCCTCCTGCTTCTGATGGTTCATCAGGTTCGGCATAATGGTCTCGTTGTACGGTATGTTCATGCACAGGTTGATGGTGATCGGCTCGCATCTACCGTGATGCGCCAACGGATCCTTCGCGTGGAAAGCGCCGACACCGAGCACGGCCACCGTCAGAGCGTAGATCGTCGCGTAACACGGTGCCATCGTTGCGTATCGTTCAGTCTCCGGGCCGCCGAGATTCCGAGATCGAGAATCGTCACGCGATGCAGCTCTCGAGAACACGCGGACGCGCCACGCCTTCGGACATCACCAGTGGATCGTGCGGAACATAATAATAATACCGAGCTGGTGGAAGCGAGGAAACGAACAGCCGTACCTAGCGACGATGATGGACGCGACCGCGGTACTGTAAACAGAACATGGCGAACACGTTCTGACAGTGAGGGGACACCTCGCTGTGAATCTATCGACACGCCGCTACTGCCATCTGTAGGCCATCGCGCATTCCTCGAGCTGGGCGGGATATTTGAAAAATCTGCAAATCTTACGAACGTGAAAATCGTAATAAACCCTCGGCCTGAATGTACAGTTGATCGCAACTTTTTTGTGCTTTTATCTGAAAGTCTGTGGTGGCATTGAATGAGAAGGCACGACGATTCAATCGATTCATTTTGATTTTATTTCTTTCCCGACATACAATGCACAATACGTTCGATTTCGTTAGTTGTAATGTTTATTCGTCGCAGATGATTAGCGTTGTCGCAAGTACTATGGTTGTCATTGTTACATCTTCTGTTTCTTTTTTTTTTTTTTCTTTTTCTGAATTATATACATAGTACGTACATGCTCGTGGAATTCGTGCACTTTCAGACGGGGGGTCATCATCAACTGCGCGTGTCACAAATGGTAGTCTCTCGAGCCTACGGCGAGTTGCCCGATTAACACGATTTTCACAAACGGCCTCGTTATCGTAAACAAATAAATAATTTATCTCCTCGGAATACTCTCAACTTGAATCGCCGCATTAGACATAGGAGGTCAGCCTTACGATCTTACGATTAGTAACACTTAAGATTCAATACGGAAGATTGAAGTATGTCGAGGGAGCCACTTTTTCGTCTTCCTGTACAATTTTCAACGGTGTTCAACGATCCGGTTGAACTGGCCGGCGCGAAACGAAGAGAAGCCTATTATCATTAAAAAAAAAAAAAAAAAAAAAGAAAAAAAAACACGGAATGATCTGCCGGAGGGGGGAAATCCTTGTTTACTGGTCTTTTTGTCGCTCGATCGTAATCGACGGTTCCTTTTCTCTAACCAAGAAGAAAAAGGTCACTTCAGTTACCTTTAATTATACTTTGCTCTGGGGAAACCCGGCTACAAATCATTTTATACAAATATCTATTGATTACGATGAACTACACGCGTTGACTCAACGTGTACACATCTGCCGTTACAACGCCACGGTACGTCGTGTATAAAACAACGTAACGACAAGGAAGACGATTGATAATACTATAGGTTTGAAATTTCTCATAACGGGAAGATAGACGAGGCAAGTTAAAATCATTTAGTGCGCAAAAGAAACTGATCTACGGTGATATCACGTGTTGACACGCATACATATGTGTGTGTGTGTGTGTATATGTACATACATATTAAACGTTACACCATTTCAAATACTTTATTACCAGAGTTCATTCTTTAAATGGATCGTATACGTTCGTTGGACCTTATTATTCTTTTGCTCTTTCGCTCGGGATAGAGACACTGTACAAGTGGGAAGATCTAAAGACCTTTGGGCGGCTTAAAAACGTTACGATTGGCACAAAAACACGAGGCGTTTCGTAAAGTGTACCGTGAGACGGATGCCTCACTTTCCTCTGGAAATGGATTCGTTTGCACTTCTTTCACTCGCAATGGGACGCGCCAAGATCGTGTGAGAAACGTTACATGAAATCAGTGGCACGACCTGCGCGCTTTTCATCTTGGGACGTCCCAAAAAAAAACGCGCTATTACTTTGCTGCGACACTCTTTATTTTCTTTTTTTTTTTTTTTTCAAGTCTTTCTTCTCGAGTACCCGCAAGTTTATAACTAACTTTTACGCCCTGTCTTATCATTTGGCTGATCCACTGGATTCGATCAAGATTATTCGATATTAACGAAACGAAAAAAACAAAAAAAAAAAAAAAAA
>NW_025110510.1:50000-144873 GCF_011392965.1 Frieseomelitta varia | reverse complement strand
GGGGGGGGGGGGGGGGGGGGGGGGGGGGGGGGGGGGGGGGACGTGCGACCTTGGCGGTCAGCCGGCAGCAATTGATTTATTGTAGGGCAGTGAAGCACTAGGCTAAAAGGTCCGTGAAAGCATCGAGACTCGGTAACCTATATCGTGAACAGAGAAATTGTTGTGGCAAGCCTCGATGGGGTGGCTTTTGCCTCGAGGAGGATCTTCGCTAGCACCGGTTGAGCAAGAGAAACGCGATGGAACAAAAGTCATTGCATCGCTGTGAGAGAGAGAGAGAGAGAGAGAGAGAGAGAGAGCTAGCTAGCTGTGTCTTTAGTCGGTTCAAGATATATTTACCAAAGTTTCTTGCTTCCTCTTCTTACATACTTGTGCCACCGTTCCTCTCTTTTAGCCTAGTTGGTCGACTTGCTTTCCTTTCTTGTTTGTACTGACCTGAAAAATGCCTAGTACATGGCCAACCGAGAGTCAAGGGATTCCGTAAATCATAGTAGAAAGGCGAATTGGAAAAATTCAGTAGCGCTTTAAATTCTCGGTTCTCCGTACGAGCTTCGTGAAAGTTAAGGAGAAGAAAAACACATCGGGGGAGAAAATAAAGGATAATGGAAAAACTAGACGTCCGTGAAGTATTCGGGTTATTCGGTCGTCAGTGGCAGAAAATTCTGGTAGCAGGCCACGATTAGTTCCGAATCGGTTCGGAAATTATGTTACAAAAGAAACTTTCCATTCTTCTCGCTTCTCGGTATTTTCGATTGTCTTTGTGCTTTGAACAGAACATTTTACATTTTTCACAAACTTTAATTAGACATCAATCGTCTCAATTCTTTCTTTCGTTCTTTCTTTGTTTCTTTATTTAAAAAGAAAATTTATGTGCAAGTAGGTATTTATAATTTCAATCGTGTTTTTCTAATACATGTAAAATATTGGGTTGGTCAAAGAGTAGATATGAATTTGTCTTGAAATGTAATTAACTTTATTTTTAACCGCAAATTCATTGTGTTTAAGCAGTCAGGTTTTCTTGTTTTAAAAAAAGAAAGTCCACAATTGTCTGTTGGATGTCGACTTCAAAATGGAAAATCAAAAAGTAACTATTTCTGAGACAGAAAAGAACGTTATGCAAGATCATAGAAAATTATAATCTGGTCATGGTAAAGAAACGTTAAAGCTACGTTAAAGCTACGTTAAGAAAGCTTAGTGTCAGAATTGGTTTATGAAATTTGACTGTCAATGAGGATATCAAGTCGTTCTTGGAACTAGGTTTTTGTTCCAAGATGAAAACTATTTTGAATGAACAATATATTGTCGAATAAAGTTTTTGTTTCTCATGAAAAGTTCGCCTTGCATACAAAGTTACATATTCTTTGGCCAACTATTTATTATCTATATGTACAGGCACGCACGTGTTCGTAGATAGGATATACACGATTCAAGTTCTTACATCGAATCATATTTGCATTGAATTCTTTAATTTTCACACATCTATCTAGGTACACCTGCATAAATGTAACATATACATACAACGACGTATGTACATATGTACATATAACGAAGAAAAAAAAGTTAGAGTCCTGAAAGGACATGGAAAGAAACGTTTGAAATTCTCGTGGGAGTTACTAATCCTCCGATTTTTCAGGTGTTGCGTTAAACTAGGCGTCGGACAACTTATTTGTCAATGTCCCTCGACTGAATAACGCCTGTTTCTTGTTCGTCTTTTAGAAGAAAGTGGTGCCAACCTTGCCCTGGGAGTGCCTTCGGAATTCGTAAGATGCGATTGATAAATTTCGAACTTGACAATTTTTTTTTCTTTTTTTTTTTTTAAAGCCTGCATTGTGCAACAAGATGAATGCACTCGCTTTTCCATCGACGCGAATGGGTTTAATACTCTTAAAAAAGGGGGAGAAAGACTCGGGAGAAGAAGCGGAAAAGAGCTTTGATGGTATTGAATAAACGCGGTTGAACAAGGAAAAATTGATCCCTTCACCTACCGCCTAATCTATTTTATTCTATTATTACCTGTATGATTGCGTGAACTTTTTTGTTTCTGTTCCTCTCTTTGACAGTTTTTTTTTTTTTCTCTTTCTTTTTCTCTCAGGTAGTCGATCCTACCTAATGTGTGCAGTTGGGTTAGGTTTTTATAAAAATGTTGTGAAAGCTATCTGTAAAAGTTCTAAATACCTATGTATACGTGTATCGCGAAGATAAAAAGAGAAAAAGAGAAAAACCACTTATCGATATTACCTCTGGATTTCGGGATTTATACGGGCGTATTTACCCGTGACCGCCAGAGCCAGCCGGGACATGCAATTTTGGCATACGAGACGTGTAAATACAGACGTGTCATTGGATAACAATATACCCGTGGGATTCGAGAGCTCGATCCCCGGTGTCAACGACCACGCCATTCTGAATTTTTCGACGGTATGTATTCCGTGACGACGTCGAGTAAATTATTGCTAAATAGTGTACAGGGAGCGCGGTGCGGCGCGGCGCGGCGGATGTCAAGATGCGGGCCTCGTTCGACTGGTCGTGGGATCTTTCGAAATACCATAGAATAGAACCGTGGAACAGAATCTCCTTAATCATTGTCGTCGACGAAACGCACGGTAGAAACTTTTATACTTAAAAAAAAAAAACAAAATATATATATATATATATATATATATATATATATATATATATATGTCTAATCCTTGAGCAAACTTGTTTCTTTCGAATATACTGGTTAATTACACAGTCTTAAAAGGTTTTATGATTACTCCAACTTTATTGCAACGTAGGTAATACGTAGGTAACCTATCCACTGTTTACAGTGAAGAGCATAACTACGAAAAATTGTGAATAATTTAAATTGACATAACTTTGTAAAAAAAAAATCATACGGTAATCCACTTGGTCTCGTTTTAAAGAGCAAAGTTTCTATTTTGATAGTTTGTTTCTTTCGAAGATGATTTTACATCACGTAATGAGTAGTGGGAAACTGAGGACACATTGTTTTCGAAAATTCTAAAAATTCAAACGCGTGGAAAATCATTTTCGAAAAGAACAAGTTCACGAGTGTCAAAGTACAAGCTTTATCCTTTAAAACGAGACCATTGTTTTTACGAAGTTATATTAGTTATTAAATTATCGACAATTTTTCATACAGTTATGTTCTTGTTGTATATTGCGTTTCCGTCATCATACCGTTATATTCTTCATTATTATGTTATTAGGCGCTTACTTGTTATGGAATGTCGGGTCGAAGTAAGTACGGTAAGATTTCCATTTCGAATTATCCTTAGTAAACAAGTTGTACTATGGGTATAAATATAATTAGCTAAAATAATTGTTACGGTCTGCAGTAAATCTAATCGCAAACCTGTGAAGAAGGACAAGAGCAGGCTCGCAATTCAAACGAATATTCGGTTCTACGATGTTTTGAAAACTTAGAACCACAGTAACATTGACCGCGTATTCGGAACGAATATTCCTCTGGTCTGTTTGTCTGTCTGTCTGTCTGTTTGTAAGGGCAGTAAATCATGCAACACGGATTTATTTGTCAATTTCGTTGGTAGCCATAGCTGGCCGTTGGACACTTTCTCCTCACATTTTCGCGTCACGATCTTCGCAGTGACCATTTTTCACAAAAGTTTCTCGTAAATTGTTTCGGGACCCTCATTTCCTTGGAATTCTCGTTTCCCTTTTTCTAAATGATTTCGCTCGAGAATAAGGTTCTAAATTGCGGTGAAAATATTTATCGTGCAAATCAAGTTACCTGCCCAATTGAAGGTAATTTTGTATATTGTTATTATAAAGGGTGTTTCGTAACTTGTGAGCCCCACTTCGGGAGCTGATTACGGCTATAAAAATAATGAAAAAAATAATAAGAAATATAAATATACGTCCTATCTGTCTTCGTTTATGAGATATAATGAATTTTATAAACAGAGCAAACTCTAGTATTTTAGGCAATAGACACAGAAAAACAACGATGGACAAATCTGCACTACAGGTATGCTACATATATACGTAGTAGAAAAACAGAATCTGTTAAATCAGGCGTTTCCAAACCGCTATATAACGAAAATTGGTACAATTGAATAAGAATTTTGTTATTTGAATAATTTTAACCATGAATGTT
Organism: Frieseomelitta varia; assembly: GCF_011392965.1. NCBI lineage: Eukaryota > Metazoa > Arthropoda > Insecta > Hymenoptera > Apidae > Frieseomelitta > Frieseomelitta varia. Next base: position 140,756 of record NW_025110510.1, on the reverse strand, counting down.
CACGATGTCCCTTTTGGAGAGTACTTATATTTGCGAACAAATCTTTTTCCCCCCATATGAAGCACGCAAAAAATAAAATAAGAAGAAAAATTTTAGACGAGCATCTCGAAAATATTCTTCGTATTGTCACTGCCTGTGGCATCAAATCGATATGATATCGATGAACTGGTATCTGAAAAAACAAGCTCGGTGTTCTCGTTAAAAGTTTTCATACTTTTTTAATTAATACAAATATATTCTTTCCAATCAATGTACTGTTTCATTATATAAAAATTGTTCTAATATCCTCTTAAATAAATAATGTAGGTTACGTTGAACTGATAAAGTGATATGCATGTGCGGGTCTTTAACAAATTTTTGTTGGCCATTGAGGCTCGAAAGATCTGTAAGGTTGGAAACGCAATGTGTTAAACTGTTAATCTGTTCTATATACATGTACCGTGTAAGTATGTACATATGTATGTACGTACCTAGAAACGAGTAGGTTACCATGTAACATGATTTGTGTTTGGACGTGATTTCTGTGCGAAAGGCAGAAGCCAAATGCGATTATGATCACTGGGGACGCTGGATCACTGGGGTGTATTATAATAAAGCGAAAGTGCTGTTATAGAACTCACGTCGAGTGACACGTGGCGAATCGTATCCTGATATTGTATCACTGTCTGCCACGTGACTGTCGCTTTATAAACGTATCTATCGCACAAGCTTCAGTTAGCGGCGGCGGCGGCGGAGGCGGCGGCATGCTGTGTACGAACTTGCTCGTCGTTAATACCGATCTTCGTCTTGAAACCGATTTTCGTCCTATTCAGCAATCTATTTCATAGCTATCGTTTGGCGGATTTTATTAAACACGAATCGGAGAAAAGTTAGCGCACGTCACGGACGGAACGTACGAACAATTGTAGGGCGCAGATACTGGATGCTATTTGGTCTTTAAACAAGCGAGCAAAATGGATCAACACGGTCGAATGGTCGAAAACAGAAGAGCCCCTGACGTCGTACTCGCATACGTATATATATATATATACGTGTGTATATGGGCGTATATGCACATACATGTGTGTGTTAGGGGTGTCAATTTGTCCAGTGGAAGTCCAGTTTGTCCCTGTTTGTTTCGAGGAGAGCTTTATTTGCAGCACACAAGGACCACGAACGACAACGACAACGACAACGACAACGACAACGACAACGACAACTACGCGACGCGACGCGACGCGACGGGACGGCTCGGAGATGACAGGGTGGGTAAGAGGATAAAGTCCACATAGGAGTGTGGAAAAGTGGACGCTTCGCGTTATAACGACGTCCTGATGCCAGCTTCTTGTTTCAGGGAGGAGAAAAAAAAGGTCGGTAACGAGCCGCGGCGACCGTAGAAACAGCTGTTTTACAAAAGCTCCGATCGAGGAACTCTCGCTACGCTCCGCTTCTCTCAGAATGAACAAAAATTTTTCGACTATCGCTCGAATCTTAGCGCTTGGTACGACACGTACGTATCGTTTGCGCGCAGCGTAGGTAATTGCCTACTTGACAATCGATAAAAATCGATAACACTTATCGATTTTATTATTTTTAATTGGCATTTCAACTTTCATATTCGTATAATAGATACTACATATATGCGTAATATTATTTGCGTGAATATTACATATTTATGCAGTCGTGCGTAGATGAAGTTGCAATTTCGCATCGGAAACCGCACAAAGACGAATGGCAGGGTGAAATAGAGTCATATATATATGTATAGAGAGAGAGAGGGAGGGGGGGGGGGGAGAAAATCAGAGGGAAAGAGACGTGCATGGGCTGCTGGAAAGGGAACTGTGTATGTTTAACGCACGTGCGTTTGTTACGCGCGTATCGGGTGCAAACGGGGCACGAAACCCCAACAACAAGGGTGAGAACATGCCGCACCGACAAAATGTGACATCCGGACTGATCGATTCCCAAGATTTCCGAGGACACGGCCTAACCCATTTACCCCCCGTAGCGTTCTCATTTTTCCATCTTCCGTTACGCGGCGTTCCTTTCGGCAATAAACCTCGATACGATGACAATTATAATTTTTACCATATCGGATGCGCAGACTTTTTACGCAAAAGATTTTTGAAATAGAGGAGAATGTGTAAATTGTCGGCATCTGTTCTGCGAAAAATTGCCGAGATGAAAGAAAAGATTTCTGCTAAATAAAAAGGAAGAGGAAGAGAGAGAGAGAGAGAGAGAGAGAGAGAAAAGAAGGACCTGGAATTCCTTATAGTAGACGGTTAGTTTCTATGGTGTTGTTTTCGTGGAGGAGAGGACAGGGCAGAGAGATTTCACCGCGATTGCTGTAACAGCATCGTCGTGATGAGAGACGCGCGTATCGGTAATGTAACCAATCACCGAGGTGAATCTGTCTGGCTATAAAGCTCGGTACCGGGTTCGTGTTGGGTCGCGTACCCTCGCCGTTAGTTCAGCTACACCCGGTACGAGTTGGTTTAGCTTCGGCTCCCCGTAACGAGGAGTTTAATGACATCGTCGCTCGTCGCTCGGCGCTCGACGCTCGGCCTCCGCGTTGGACGCGTGAATGTCAGGAGAAGTTCCTCCCTCTCCTTTATTTTCACCTACATACACACAACCACCGTAGCCTGCCGAAATTTATTTTCCCCTTTACGTCTTCTCCTTCTTTTTCTTCTAAATGACGTAAAATGAGGAAAAGTCGTTTAACTCATCTGTCACAAACATTGCACAATATTTGATACACTACGTACACGTTACAACTATTCTGCAATGGGATTACGGAAAAATTATTCGAATCGAGATTGACTTGTAGGTGCATGATGAAGCGTATAAACTTCGATTGAATCGAGTCTCGAAAGAAAAAAAAAAAAAAATCTCTCGAGATCTTGATATTTTACTTTTCACACGTGTAGTTTCATCTAAATTATTTTCTCAAATATTTCTCTTCTTTCGAATTAAATTTTCCTCTGGAAAGTGCCATTCTACTTGTATTTCATTGAGAACTCTTTGTCCTCGGAAACATTTTTTTTGTAATCATCTACTAGTAATTTATTTATTTGGAAATAGTCATCTTATTTAAATTAAATGATATTTAGCATGAAATTTTCGTCGATTATATTTTTCGTCTATTATGTAGTTTCGTTTCAAGCAATCAGCAAGTATAGTGTATAAACGGTTGGTGATGCATAATTTCAATTTTCTGCAAAATTTCCTTCGTCATTTTATAAACTTTTCTAAGAAGCAACAAGGGAGTTTAGTTTGCGTGAATTATCCCGAATCATTCGAATAATAATTTGACTAGTGTCAATCGACTCACAACCTGCTCTATCCTCAAGAATTTCTTCTTTTGAAATTTTATTATTCTTCTTACGTCGTTATACTATATCGTATCGTACAGCATCGTACATACTGATCGTTGTACTGATCAGCAATTGTAAAAAATTAATTATAATTTTAGCTGTTTGATAAATTTAAGCGTGACGTCCCCGTTACGGGGGACAGTCGAGTGCAAAGGGTCCAAGGGTAAAAGTTTCAACCACTAGAAAGAAACTTTGTCGATAAAGCAGCGAAATGCTTGTTTTTGCTAACATTTTCGACTTGTCCGAAATTTGTCCACGTTTGCGCGCAACTGGATTTTGTAACGCGCGATTCGTCGTTGTTGCAAATCGGAGCAGAAATATCTCGACGGTATTAATTTGGAAAAAGAGACACGTGCCTGGCGTAGGACGTGTTTCGGTCCCCCGCGGTTGAAACAGTAAAAAGATGGACGAGAGACACGCGGCTGTTACATTGGTTAAAATAGGTAGACAAAACCAAGTACCACACGGATGAAGGATGCGAGCTAATGGTGCGTGCTTGTCCAAGTCGTTAGTGTCCAACGGAGTACCCCCTTATTTTTGTATTAAAAACACTCCTACCCAGCTTACATGCAGTTCCCTTTATTACGGTTCGACAAACGATGACGATAATCCCGTTAATTGTTCTGGAAAAACTAGCACTCAAGGCACTTTTAGATTGGACCCTACCTCGTGAAAAGATTGTTATCAATTTTAACGGCAGATAATATTTTACAATTGAAACAAGTTTAAAGTGGGCCTTCGACTCTTTCCTGTATTGTAAATGCAAAAACAATCGTTTTTGTAACAATTGATGAAAAATTGTTGTTTTTAGAAAATACTTATACGGCCAAGCTTGCCCGACATGGCAGGGATTTTCTCTTAGATTTACGATCGTTTCGTTCGCTTGATTGCTTTTTAATAACCCGAACGTTTTAATGGGAATTTCAAAGCTCATTTCGGACTTCGTAATTTAGTAAAGGAACATCAAACGGACACTTGTCTCGTTAATCTAATAAGATCTTTCCAAAGAATTTGTGTACTTGTGTAGTATCTGTCTACAGTTCGTAGCGATGCACCTAATAATAGTGTAACGTTTTATTGAAATTTTAACGTGTCTAAGTGTTTAATATGTGGAACAAACATTATAGATGGCATACGAAGGAAAAAGATACGAATTTTTTTATTATATTTATCACACGAATAAATATATAAATATATAACATTCAGGTGAATTTTTGTCGAATCGTTTTGTATCTACCACGTCACACGTTCGCGCTTAGAATTCTGAGTAACAAAACACACAATGTGTTAATCTTGCAACGTTTACGACTTGTTTTCTATGACTTTCTCGGTCATTTACGAGCCATTTTAAACAGCCCTATAACTGCGATAAATCAGCGTCGGGCCAGTTGGTTTTAACGTAGCAGGAAATCGATCGTAAAATTTGATCCAAGATTCGAAAACGACGGTCATGTTCGCGGAAGCCTTCGAAACGGAACGCGTGTCACGAAATTCAACTTCTTTATTCTCCTGCTTGCGTCAATACCGGCGTTATTCCATCCTATTTCTCGTCTTACGAGAAGAATATTTCTAAAAGAACAAAAATTAAATGCACGAAAATACACTCGCGTGAAAATAAGTTTCGCGTCACGTAAAATTATTCGCATGATTATTTACATTTGCATAATGTGTCTCGCAAGTATGAAACATGAGATCGTGTGCGGTACAGTTACACGCATTTTTGGATAGAACGATACGTGTAGTTTACGTAGCTACGTAGTCGCGTCGTGTGTGTATTGCTCGTTACGCGCATAATGCTTGTATATTCGCACAGTAGCCCTTATTTGTCAGCAAAAAAAGAAAAAAGAGAAATATAAAGCGAGAAAAAGCAAAAGAAAAAGCCACGGGGCGTCTCAAGCGTGTATCATCCCGCAGAGCTACAGTATAAAAAGGGGATGGAGGGAGGGCTGACAAAGGGAGGGTGGTTGTTAAGTTGTCCGACAGATGCCTCGCCACGTGAATTCATCGTCTAAATTTCGAAATACCCAACTTCCTCTTCCTCTCTCTCTCTCTCTCTCTCTCACTCTCTCTGTCCCATATATTTTCGAAACTTAATTTTCGCCTTACCGAGAAAGCCGACCCTTCCAATTAGAGCACAGCGCGTAGGTATTTGGTTAACGACGAAATTGAACCGAGTCACTTTTCCGCGTTCCAAGCATGCCATAATTGCATGTTTTGACTTTACATTTTGAATGGTTTAAATCTGATAAGCTTTATTCAGCTTTTATTATATTTTTCTATGCAGCGCTTTAGGATCGCGATGCGATGCGTCGAAAATCGAGACGAAAATTCGGATTAGATTATATTTAAAATAGATAGCCAACTACTCGAATTCGTAGGGGTCGTGAATAGGCTGGTGTCTGTCGAATAGGCTGAAAGAGGTCGGGAAAGCGCTTCACCTGGTTTCGTTCGATACAATATTAAGACGTCGTTTGCCGAATGGTGTTAAAAGCTTCCTGTTGATCGTTTGCGTTCTCTATTCTGGGTAGTGGGCACGCTTCGTGCGAAAGGCGAGAAAAGAAGAAGAAGAAGAAGAAGAAGAAGAAGAAGAATAAGAGAAAAGAGAAGGGAGGCAAGGTGCAACGATAGCTGTGTGCGAGGTGGTAAGAATGGAGCGCACGCCCCGTTATACGTATCTGCCTGTATACGTACCTATGTAGCTAACGCAAATCTGTTCGCTGCCTTTGACCGATCTGTAACAAACGGACTTTTACACCGGCCGTATGAATCTTTTTCACCTGCCCGTCCGACAACAACCCCCATCGGGAAATCCATCGCTAACGAGCCTTTGAAGCGACCGTTCTTCCACACTTGCACACTTGCACACTTGCACACTTCCACCGCGGGAAATGTCATTTTCGGCGAGTCGATCGTACGTGACTTTCTGTAGCAGGCAAAGGTCCCTTCGCGTTTGCACCTTTTTCACGGATAGCTAGACACTGCCACTTCCCCCGCTCGTCTCTATACGTTCCGTACTCGTAGCTAGGAATTAACAACGTTACGTATGTACGCATTGATGAATTAGAGCATTGCGAACTCATTGGAGCAACTAGACGTTGAACTTGCAACGATTTACAACATCCAAATGTCCAAATGTTTCTGGCAAATGTTACGCGCGCACGCACGCACGCGCAAGTAAGGTGAGCACGGTGCTTAGAAACTAGATGATTTTCTATGAAATTCGCCGTTTGTCCGGCGACAATTTAGAATGCCGTGTGCCAGAGGTGCGGAGGTGCGGAGGTGTACGAAGGTACGAAGGTACCGCGTGTCCACGCGATTTCACCCGGTGTTACTCTATTTAGCGCTTGTTAGCGTCGACAATACGTCGCTGCAGATCCCCCTAACGAGGCCGATGCTTGCATTATGCGAGGGTGTAAGCTCTCACCGCGTGTTCTCCACGAGAGAGATGTCTCCGTACCAACACACCCACCGCTGAATCGTTATTTCCCCAACTTATTCAAAAACATGCCATCCTCACGAGTTTTCGTTTTACTTCTTTCTTCTTCCCTTTTCTTTCCTTTCGTTTTTTTTTTTTTTTTTTTTTTTCCGCACTCGATTTCTTTTCTTACTTGCCAATTGTTGGATACTAGTTTCGCTGAATTTGCAATTTTTTTCATCAATTTCATACTATTATAAATGTACCTACTTGCAAAAGTATCTATATCTCTGTGACAAAGCCGTTGAAGAATATCTACCATACGCGAGTTATGTAAATTTAAGTACTTTGCATTTGAATACCTATCATGCCCCTCTCGTAAATCTATACTTGTGTACATATTTCGTTATAACAAATCTTCAAGTCAAAGTCCCAACATGATGAGTACGTAGGTAGTGGAAATGTTTCAAGCACGCGTAGTTTCGCGAAGGACGCATCGAAGAACAAATAACAGATTAACAAACGAGATCGTTCTCACATGGCAATTAAGGGAAAAGAAATATGCGCGCGAATAAATTGAATGACACGCCACTCGTGCGACGTGTTTCTGCTCGTTGAAACTGACTTGTATAAACTAATTATAGTTTAGCTACAGTGCCAGGCGGTTTACGCAGCAATACGAAAGTGACCGCCTCATTCTTCGAAAGAAAAACTTAAATTTTTAGACAGATCGGTATCGTCTCGCTCATGTTCTTTACACATCTGAACGTATTTTTTTTATCAGCTTGTTTATTAAACGATGCAATAAAAAAAATTCACATCACTGTGTGAAAAGATCATTATTTGAAAAGAAACACGTCAATGATCTCGAAAACTCTGAAAAAAAGATAATCTTGAAAAGAAAAGAAAAGAAATTCTTCGGAGTTGTGTTTTCTACTGTTTCTACTTTACTATACTGCCTAACGTGAACGTTAGGCGAGAAATAATTTTTGCATCGTCAAAATTCGAAATGATAATTGGAAATGGACGACCATCCTGTTAGAGTGGAACGTAAGCGTTATTTCTTGTTGCGTTTCGTGAGGCCAAGTCGTTTAAAGCGAGAGTGACGTATTCTTAGAAAACAATTGTACCGCGATCTGCGATCGAGACCTAATAATAGGAAATTGGGGATTAGTGGAAAGAGTTGGAGAAACTCTGGAAAGGAAAAACTGCGGCCATACGTTGGCCCTGGAGGGATTAACCGTCTTGATGTACGATCGTCTGCTAGGAAGGCTATTTGTAAAAACGAAACTCGCAAGCGTCGAAGCGGGCGAGTTTCGTTTTTCGTGCAAGGTGGAAGATGTCGTCCCAGTTGCCGCGTCCTCGTACATCCGAGGGATTTGTCGAGTTGCCGACGAAATGTGACGCACGTTTCAGCGGCGCTCGTTATATATTGGTTCCGGTTTAGCTTATTTCCAACGTTCAGCTAGAATTCGCCCGCCGTGAAACTCGTTACCCGCTCCATTTAACGCGCGTCCAACGAAACGTGTTCGACAGCTTCGTTGTTCATTTGTCGCGATCTTTTGTCGTTTCAACGCCAACTGCTATTACTTTACAAATAAAGAGACCGTACTATTTATAGTTTCGACGTTGATGCCAAAGTTGATTTATCATCACAGCGAGATCGACTCGTGAAATTAAAATTGATATTGAATCCGTGAGAAGTAAATTAGACTGTCGGTAGTTTCGAGAGGGCAACTTTGAAGTACATCTTGATGTACATGCATACGTATGTACAAAGTGATGGATCGTCGGATGGTCCATAGAAGACTAGAAAGGACTTGGCAAAGGAGAAAGAAGGCTTTCTAAGCGTGATTTGCATGCGAGTCTGCTCTGAATGCCGTGTGATTGCCTCTGAATTGAAGAATATCCTCCCTGGAAAGATTCTCTTCTGCAAGTGGTGACATTTTCGATATATATTGTTATATATTCGGTCAGTCTTACGTTCCAAGTTCTCAAGCTGCTCTCTCTCTCTATTTATGAACTTGATCTCTTCGTACAATTTACATCTATTGTTGCCTATAATATTTCGAACCTACATTTGATAGCTATAGATATACAACTTTAACCTACGACGCGTTTCTTTTCCTTCTTTCTCTCTCTTTTTTTTTTTTTTTTCTTTTTTTATTTGTTTTCAAATAACGACTTACGCAGCCATCGATTTCTTTATGCCATGATGAAAATCAAAGATTGAACATTAATACTACTCTGATTACACTTTGAATCAATTAAAAACGTGTAAATACGACCGATAAAGACATCGATCACGTACATATTTCCAACGTTTGCAGTCTTTCGGAAGTCAGTCTTTAAGTGAGAATTTGAATTGGAGATGAGACAAATTCATTTGTTACGTTTAAAGGGGAAATTTCAAATTCGTCGCGACAAATTGGGAGGGGAGAGGTAGGAGATCGGGAGAAGAAAACGCGCTGAAAGCGCGTGTCAAGTGCGATGATCGAGCTGTCGGCAGGAAGAGGCGTATCCTAGCTCAGCCAGTCGGTCCATTCTACGCGATCCTGCTGCGCCAGGAGCTCGAAACGCTTGCTCGTAAACCAACCGAGAAAATGGTCAATCACTGGACTCTGGCTCTGGTTCTGGCGTTACGTGCAATTTCAGGCTACATGAACAGTCTCGCGGCAGCCTATATACGTATACATTTGTACACAATGACCATTCTGAGCGTCAGTTGCATCCTGTTTCGTTCGTTTTCCCGCTAACAATGAGGGACCAACCGAAAGTCCGCAAGGTCGAGGTGAATATAGTATCTCTGTTGCGCGCCGCAACTCCTGTACGACTGGAGGCTAAAGCATTTCCGGTTCGCGGCACAACTGCAACGCTAATAAGAAAATAAGAGTTTGCCTTCTTTATTAAATACTAGCCTCGAGATTGTTTTCCTTTTGCGTACAGGTACCTTCACACATCCTTGCTTTTGTTCCATCTATGCTCCAGCTATGTTCCAGAAACACAGTTTTAGTCTCTCTCTTCTCTCGCCCCCCCAAGCCGTATCTTTCTCATTCATTCCTTTCTCCTTTCCTTTCTTCCAGACACTTTCTTCTACTTCATTCCACTACTCAATTCCTCGCTAAATTCTATTCTCGTCGCCTCTTTTTCCTCTGTTTCTCCGCCAGGTGTCTCCATGCTCATCCGTCCCACTTCTAGTCCCTTTTCCTTCGTCCCTAATTTCCCTCTTAGCTTCGTTCTGTTCCTTGTACCATCTTGGCCGCCATTTTCTTACTCCACTTAACCTCTCTTTTTGCCTTAACCTCCTTCTTGCCAAATTCTTCTATCTCTTCTGCTACCTAGCTCCAATTTACTTTTTTCACTCTTTCTCCTCTTATTACTCTTCTTCTCCCTATCTCTCTTCCTCCTCTTTTCTCCTCAATTACCGCAATCTCACTCACTCCATTCACTTTCGTTTCACACACGTCTTCACACTTACGCCGTCCACATTTCCCTTTACGTACAGTGATTTAAATGTACTAGTTAAATTCGTAATTATAACTTCATCGTCATAATGAGACCAAATGGATCGTTATATAATCTCTCTTTACCAAGTTGTATCAGTATAAATTGTCGACAATGTTTCGTTGTCATTGATACAATTGTACACACTACAGCAGTTGACTAGTAAGTCATTATATGGAGTAATCTTCTGTCGTTTGAATTAGTTTTCAAAGGCAATTCTCTCGAAGAAGAGACGAAGCAATTGGTTCGTTGTTTCTCGAGAGAAAGGAAGAAAGAGAGAGAGAGAGAGAGAGAGAGAGAGAGAGAGAAATTTCAGAATAAACGTTTTATTTGGGAAAGCGAAAGACAAAGTCGGCCTTGATATCCGCGGAATTGATTCTTGTTCTAATTGCGTCTCAAAGCGGATATCGACGACTTGGGACTCGAGTGGCGGTAACCGTTGCCTACTGGAATTAATCAACGGAACGGCGGATCTTCAAAGATTCCGAAGAGCCGAATACCCCTCGAAATACATGTGTACCTACGTGGTTTGTTTATCGTCGGCGTGGCGGTTGTGCGGCCTACTCGATCGTTTCGTTTTTTCCTGTCAAGAATTGGAATAGCGATCCAATAGCGCTGGACTCGAGGTTCCTGGAAGCTGCTCGCCTCTCTGATCGGTCTACCAACTGACACGCACCAGCCCTCCTCTTCCGGGGAGCTTTGTCCCGTTTTTTCCTACCAAACTTCCAAGTATTTTCGCTCGGCTCTGGATCTCGGAGTCTAAAATTCCAAATGAAAATCGCACGATTGAGAATTTCAGTCGAATTTTAGCGAGTGTAAAGCGCTCGTGTAAAAGCGCAAATTGTCGCAACAGTACACACTGTACGTGCGCACGCTTATTTCGTTCATTCTCTCGTTAACAAAAATTTTTGTTTCTCCGATTTCTCCGCCACTCTGGGACGAAGCAATTTTATTAATTCGCGAAATTATCTTGCAATCGACTCAATCTCCGTGGAGATGTGTTGGGCTGACATGTGTGAGCTGAGGAAGGTGAAACTAAATCAAGTTCCACGCGATAGGTTACATATGTATGTATGTACGTACGTATTTTTTGAACGCTCGTTAAGTGGGCTGGCTGGTTGTTAAGTGGACAGGTTAAGAAATTGGAATTCGGAGGGCAGGCCGAGGGTTCGGTTCCAGGCTGCGAGGTCGCACGCGTCACGACTAATACGATAAAAAGATGCAAGCACGGTTGTTATTGCACGGTGAACGACTCGACTCAGCCGCGCCGCGGGATTCTCCATGCTGACTGAGTAAACATTCTGGTGGACGTCTAGTTAGTTTACACTTTGTTTTCAGAGATGTTAGCAAAACACGCGATCGCTTTGAAGCACCGCCACCAACCGCGAGCAACCAATATAAACCTTCTTCTCCTTCGTCCGCGTCGAGAACATTTTTTCGCCGAGTTATACGATGGTGTTATACTAGCCTACTTGTACGTACGTCTCGGATCTCTCGAGTACGCGTGATCGCCGCCCTCCTTCTTCAACGATTCCCCCCCGTTTGTCTGCGCGCGAGAATCCACAGACAAATGAGCTTCTGTTGCCGGGCCCTTTTTTCCCTTTTTTTCTTTCTTGCTCCCTTCTTTAATCAACCATGATTTTACAATATTTTACACGTACGACGAGAGAACAGTGTCGTCTTGCAATATCGATATCGCTGAAACTAATATTTCTCTACACGCGTGATTTTTGTTTGAATGGCTAATAGAACGTTCGAACACGGGTTCTCTATCTACTATATATATCTATGTACGTTTATTCACGATGCTCAAAAGTCTTGAAACACTTTTATTTCTAGTACTTGGTACAACTAATAATGTGCCATGATAATACAACAACAATTTATTGTATAAAAGATGTTTTGCATTTATTGTTATATCGTATATCGCATATTGCATAATTTTACAGATGGGATTTTCATTCGTCGCAAAAGTCTTAATTTTTGCGTTTCGACAAAACTTGCGCTAATCATCTGTCCCAACTAGCAAATGCCAGCAATTGCTTAGAAAATAAGTGGACGGCAAATAGCTTTAGCGTCCCTTCGAAATCGTTCGCTTCGAAGCCGTCCATTTAGTTTCTCGTAAACATCTCGTTTCATCAAATAAACCAGTGTCTATGGTTTATTTACACGTTGTTGCGTCGAAACTTTAAAGTATCCTACGTTGGCAAGTAAAAAACGACAGTGTCGGATGTAGATACTTGGACCATATTTCGTAGAACGTAAATCTTGTTTAACGAGATTAGAATTAGAGTTGCAAATGGAGTGATGCGTTCACGAGACGATATTAGTTGATTCATCCATTCATTACCGACATTTAGAAATGGACGGGACCTAAATGACTATGCCGTAATTTCGAAGCTTTTAGCAATTTCTGCGTAAATACGGATGATAGATACAACGTCGTAAACATTGGGAAATACCATGGAAAACAAAAAAAAAAAAAAAAGAAATGATTCATTGTTCACTTTTGTGCCTATTTACACAGAATTATTAGATTTAATTTTTTATTATTACAAGACGGTAAACCGATAAAGAAATCGGTTATGTCGGTACAAGTAGGATGTAACATACTTTTTTAATAATACACGATATCAATATAGGATATTTAATTGTATCAAATATTATGATTATAAATATAGGATAACTGATTGTATCAAGTATGATGTAATACTTACCAATGCCAATAGATGAACGTGTTATGTATTGGCACATACATACGTATTTCGTACATAAAGAGAGTGTTGGAAGATGTCCGGGAAGATGTAGACAGCGACGGGGTGTCGAAAGGGAGCGCTGGGGAGGGGGAAGGTTTGTTACGTACACGCGCGATAACTATGAATTTAACGACTTCATCTTTGGTTGTCATTCCCATTGCTGTTCACGGCGTTATTCGTTCCCCATTGAAAAGCGAGCCGGTCCCATTCTACGCGTTGAAAAAGACGCGCGACCACGTTTCTTTTTCGTAAAATCCGCAGCAGGACGCGCGTGCACGCCAATGTATGTACTCGCCGAGTGGGTCATTGTGGCGGCTTGTCCGGTAACTTCAGAAGCTGAGAATCGTACAAAACCTTTGGCGGGGACTTCCTCTTTATCCAATCATCTCGGCATTCACGCCTCTGAAAATATACATACATACATACGTCCTACCTGCCTATTCTTTCCGCTTCGGCTCTGCTCTTCTTTCGACTTTCTCCGATCCATTCCGTTTCGGCGACCATTTCCCTAATGAAATTTCCTTGGAAATCGCGTCTCTCTACCCTAAACTGCTCGTCCAATTTCCGGCCGTAACTTTGCAACAAACGTCAAACTCGTAAAACCGTGATTCGTTTTATTTGAAAGCGATCTGTCACGCGAGGGATGCCCGTATGTACAGGGTCTGTGTTTCGTAACTTGTGGGATCCACTTCGGGAGCTGATTGTAAGCCTAAAAATAATAAAAAAAAGTCATATACATAAATATATGTCCTATCTGTCTTCGTTTATGAGATATAATGAGTTCTCTGTTTTAATTACTTTTACAAAAGATGCTCGAAATGACCACCTTGCACACATTTGAAGACGAGACACTCTGGCACTTCCATCGCCACCATACACGTTAAATTTGCTCTCGTCGGCAAAAATCACATTACCCCACCACTCATCTTCTTTTGAAATGTATTCTTTAGCGTAACTGAAGTCTCTTCTTTCTGTTGCTGGCATTAATATATGGTTTTTTCCTGGCTATTCGGCCGTTGTACGCCTTCTGCACGCAATACTCTTCGCACGTTTTCTGGGTGAACAATGATACCGCGTTCTTCTTGTAGCATTGTTGCTAACTTTGGAGCACTTGTCCGTGGTTCTTTTTTAATTTTTCTGACAATGTCACGTCTATCGCGAACACTTAGAATACGCGAACGTCCACTCTGACGATTGATAATATCAATTCTGTCTTCACTTTTATATCTTTTTATTATGTATACTCCGCTAGAGTGCTCTTACTGATATTTAAGAGACTTGAAATGATTGACTTGAAACATTTCTCGAAATGATTTTCCCTTTTTCCGGTAGAAAATCACTAACTGACGTATGTCGAAAAAAGTGTTTTTACCTTTACGACCCATTTCTCAATGAATTTGGAATACAACTGATGAATATTCGACTGTTAACCTTCTCTGTAGCTTGCCTGAACATTATGCTCACAAACACTGTACTTGTAGCTTTCACGGAAACAATAAATTGTCATATATACTAACACCACAGTATACCACGGTGTCCGAATACTTCTGTGACCTGCAAACCAGCGATTTCTTCGATTTTCGTCCATTATTTAAACAACGATACGCAATACATAAAAGGTTTGTGCATTTTTGTTATCTAAAAACAGCACTCTATCATAGCATAGTACATTTTCATAGTCTTTTGTACATTTAGATAAAATACAGAACATAGAGATCAAATCTATAGTGATGTCCGAATATTTTTCGTGACCAACTGTAGGTAGCTGGAAACTCGAAACAGAAGATGAAGACGCAGTTCTGCTTCTCTTCGTATTACATCGAGTACAGTGGGTGTTTGTCCGTGGGTATTGCAAAATCGAAGTCTCGCTGGCGTCGAAACTCGTCCCTCTCGCCAACTTTCCATACACATTCGACTAGCCACAACGCTGACACATCGGCGCCGTGAGAGGGAGGATCTTCGTGTCGAATCGATCCATCCCGGAATTAATGGCACGCTATAAATATTGACACCAGTTAGAAACGCAGCGATACGCATAGACATAAATTCGGGAAAAAATGTGCCATACTATCCTTTCACCGATGTAACCAAACGCCAATTATCGCGTGCCTCTACGAAGAGAAGACGAAACCTTATGGCGCGATCCGGACTCATATTCGCTTTATAAGTAGAAGAAAAAAAAAACTCGGAACTAGTCGCAATATTTCTGTGATATCGCATATCCTCCGCATCTACTCCTCTTACGTGGCTGTCTTTTTCATTAGCCACGCATAAACGCCGTTTCGTTTATCACTTGTTACTTGAAAGGAATATCTCCAGTGGAGAAGTGTTTGTTCTTGATTTGTTTCAGCGTATATCGAACGCTGTACAGGGTGGAAAGAAAAGTTTGTCCGTGGCTATCCACACTTTCGATTTGATGGAAATACACGTAAGAATGTGATGATGTACGATGTTACTCGTATCTCGGATCACCTGCTAAAATCTCTGGCTCTATAGCTGTGTACCGTTGGTACACACGTTTGTAGCGGAAAATCCTCTGCGGTTTTCATGCGGCTACCAGCAATATAACCTCTGCAAAGATGCAAGCCCCGAAACCAAAATTTACGACGTTACGTCATTGGTTTATGGGTGGAAAAAATTTATTGGCTCGTCCGAATCAGCCCAGAGTCTCAACCTCAACAGTGGCCCTTGTCCAAGAAGAAGATACGTACCTCGAATTTTCTCTGTTCGCTTGTATTTATACCTGTGGCCGCAGAAATCCTCAAGGTCTCTATTTTCGTAATAGCCCGACTCAATCTACGACCGGGTTGAAGAAAGAAAAAAAAAAAAAAAAAATCGAAACTCGGCCCGAAACTACTATCTCGTTTTACTGTCTTGTAAAGCAACTGCAGTTCTTTTTGTTCGATATTTTTTTCTTTTTTTTCTTTTACGTGGCTATGTACGTAGCTAGGTGGGTACTCGGGTATTAGGTGTACCCACTTGCGTAGCCAAATTGATAGTGAGATGACAATAGTCAACGTTCAGAAAGTTACTCTGAATTTACTGTGAATTCGTGGCTCATGCTTAATTTAAACAGTGTAAAAAATGATAAACGTAAAATTTAGAAATCTTTCATTCGTGTAAATATCTACGTTCAACGCGCACCCGCATCGTTACTCTCTGTTGATTCGCATTGAAATACGTAGGAATGAAAAGGCAAAAGTGTAGTCGTAGCAACATCGGTGAAACGAAAGAGGTACGGGAGAGATATTAGACGCGTTGGAATACCAAGTTGCCGGACGTTGAGCGAATTGAATCAGTCGGTCGGACGACATTCCATGATCCATCTTTTGTGCGTGCAAATATTGGCTTTCTTTCGTCAAGCCCGTTGGCTGCATTAGAATCAATCGTTTTATAGCCTCAACGAGACTCGTTTTAAGTGCTTTGTCTGTCAATAAAGTCCATCAAGGCTAAGTGTCTAGTGTGGCCCACAGACTAAACCGAAGGTGGACGGGCGAATGATTGTGCTGTTTGTGCCAATAATCGTAGCGTTGCTCGTTTTTTGATGAACTCGAGTAGCCGAGTGCCAAGTGAAAGATTGCGCGTTTGTGTTTGACATTGGTCTTTAAAGCGGATGCTTGATCATTCTTGTGTCTTACCTTCTCTCACGTCAGTCTCAGTTTCGACCGCATCTCTGTTGTCAACAGCCGACCGAGGAGCAACAAAATACCGAAATGAAGTGTTGAAACGATAAGATAAAAGTAGGACACAGGGACTTATATATTCACGGAATATTATAATCTTTATTAAACTCTACACCGCGTGCACACTCCACAAAGGTCCATAAAACAAAACAACATCAACCAATAGTATCGTTCACCCAGATGGCGGCGTCGCTAACAATATAAAACAAAAGAGGTTCGTCATTAGGCTTCTGTTTTGCCGACAATAAGTATAATCTAACTACCTGCCTTCCTACTTGTAATATTTTACCTGGCAGAAATTAGAATTAAAATCATCACAGACACTTTCACTACTTTACGGGCAGGAACAGAAAACATTCTACACAGACTGTTTACAGTCGTAACTCGTAGGAGGTGACTCGTCCGTGTGTAAAAACGTGTCGAGAAGAAGAAATATTAAATTTTATTCGTCAAAGCCTCTGTTTTCGAGAAAATCGAGTCTGAAAATTTATCAACTCGACTTTAACTTATCAACTATTATCTAAGCTAATCCAAATCTAACTTACAATTAGGTATAAGATCAAGTATTATTATCCTCCTGGTATATCGAGTATATCGGTCGGTTTTAATTTATCAAGTATTTAAAATAATTTCTGACGAAGCGTGTTCAAAGTTTATTTTCTACACTCTTTTTTTAAACTTATTTTTACGAGGTAGAATCGTATCGATTATTCAAACTCGATTTTCTCGAAAACGAAGGTCGTCACATTTTCGCGCGTAGAATCACGTATGTAGCTTCTGGTCGACAGCGTTATTTACATTTCCTACCTGTACGAAACACGTACCTGCTTGCAAATTGCCTCAGTTCCAAATCGTCTCAACCGCGCGACTTACCTGTTGATTGGCAATAAAAAAAAAGAAAAAAAATGAGCTATTGCCAAAACGAGCGCACCGATTGGCCGTTCGTTCGTCGAAATTGGGAATCGAATGTAATCTATCGGGTGCGAGCTATCGAGGAGTGCACGAACGAAAGAGCGACATTCTCACGTTATGCACAACCGGCTTAGCGCTGACACGCGGTGAAAGGGTTATAGATTCCTTTTGGAAATCGAAAGGGGAGCCGCTTTGAGGAGCGATGTGTCCCGATGAAGCAGCGGCCGGCATGTCAGCCCGGGGGCGAGCGTCTGAAAACGAGAACGAATAAGAGTTTTCTAATTCTTACAAAAGAAACCGCGTCGCCTCGTGTTTGGAAGACAAGCCGAAGTAACCGGACAACAGACCACCCCGCACTGCATTCAATATCGTCTCCTTTCGCACCGAGGCTTTATTATTATTTTTATAAACCACTTTGAGCCCACTGCGCGTATTGGGCGCTTGGGCCCAACTAATCCCGATTAAGGCTAGGTCGGCAACTAGTCGGCAAATCCTGGAATTTGACTGAATCCGTGACTGCAATGCAATCCCGCTTTCGAATACACCTTTCGGTCACAGCTACGTATTAATATATTGTACCTAATTCGTATCCTTCGTCGCGTTTACTCATCCATATTTATTCGTACGATTATGTTGTTTATTATACCTCAACGACGTACCTTCTACGATATATATGTACATCCTGCTTGCTAACACCACCGACGGACGAGATTAAAGCATTAAATTTCCGTCAGAAACATTGAAGTGAAAAAAATGGAAAAGCTTTATCACAATACACGCAAGCTTTTATTTTTTACACGTTTTTCGAAAAATCGTTTGAATTTTTAAAAACACGTCGTTTCGCGTCTACAAAATTCCAAACAGAAACTATAAACGTTGAACCGCTTTGGTAGTTTTAGCGTTAATAAGAATATATACTTCAGTGTACTTCGATACAGATAGATTTACAGTTTGTTTGAATTGGGCGATTTTCGCGAAAGCGGGCCGTGATATTTTATTTTATTAGATCTGAAGAATTTCTTTTTCCGATAGTTGCGAGTATAGGCATGTACTTGTTGTAAATTTACCTGTTCCGCCAGCGATGGTTAACTTTCCACGTCGCGCGCAAATCGCATCAAAAATTCACAACACGGCGAGTCGTCACGATTGACATCAGATTCTCCTTGACTTTCGTCGAGAAATTTCCCTGTCGTCCTCAAACTTCTTTTTTTTTTCTCCCTCTTTTTGCTCTTTTTTTTTTTTTTAAGATTTGAACCCGTTCCTGGGTGAAGGGGAATGGGTTGGGGGGGGGGGGATGGTGGATGATCTCCGTGTAAAACCCCGTCGTCCTCCGAGGCGGTCGAAGATTAACTGGTTTATCTTATTCTGGTCTTTTATTCTTGGCGTGTCGGCGTCTCGCGCGGTCACGGTTGGCTTAACTTCACAGATCCACGGATTTCCTTCGATCTTTGACACTTCTCGTTCCTCTCGTCCGCGCGTTTTCGCCGACGTTTCCCCCGGGCAGTTGATCCGCTTGACTTACCGACCGCGGCGGCGGTTCCCGAAAGTCGAAACACGAACGCCGAGCGAACGTTGCTCGTTCGTCGCACTCCACGCTCTGCCGTTGTCCACGCACCTTGACTTTACAGACGCTTCGCTTTGGAATTTATTCGACGACCTGTTCAAAGCCTACCGATATCTCAGTCGAGATGCGAACCTCGAAACGACGCATCGTCACTTTCCTTCGTGTATAAATAAATAGAAACGCGGGGAGGAATAGTGTGAAAGAATGCATGAAAGAAAGGGGACCAAGAAAGAATGAGGGAAAGACAAGATCATCTCGAAACATGTGGTTTTAGTCTGATAGGAGTAGAACAATTGTAGAGAGAAGGGAAAATACTAAGGAAATGAGAAACAGAAATACAAAGGCAAAGACAGTGGAATAGTATTCAGAAGACGAGATACAATTGAAAGTATAAGTATCTGGTAACAGACCAGAGAGCTACCAGAGAAATACCTGAAGGAGAGAAGGAAAAATGGAGAGCAGAAGGTGATAGCCAGAGCAAGATGCGGCACCTTAGACAATGAAAGTAAATTTTGGGCGAGCGAAGAAGAACGGAAATGCGAATTGTGCGAGGATGGGGAGGGAACGTTAGAACATTGGAGAGACTGTGGAGAGAGATGGAGACAACAAATGCAAGTGTGGAAGAGATACTGAGTGAAGAAGGCGGGAAAGAAGCGGTAAAATGGCTTAGGCGAATAGAAATTTGAAAGAAAGATAAAGAGAAACAGGGAGAAGAGAAAGAAGAGATAAGGCAGGTCTAAAAAGAAGAGAGCAACAAAATAAACATGAAATAAAATGAAAGGATTAGGTTAAGATACTCAAGTAGACAAAAGAATAAACATAGTTAAGATAAATATAAGTATAGGATAAAGCAAAATAGAATACAAAAATGTTATGTAAATATGTTATAACATGTAAAATTTAGGATAAATGCAATGCGAAATGTGCAATGTAAAAACCAAAGCCAATTTCAAGGCCAAAGAGCCTTGGGATAAATATATACATACAACTTATAAATAAATAGAAGAGCGAAAGAAGAAAGCATACGGCGATGTCGAAATTTCCGATTAGGTATTGGATTGGCCAAAAAGTAATTACGTAATCTCTTTTCTAAAACACAAAGATAAACATACATCTTACAATTAGAATGCCACCGTAACAATTCATTCTGCAAATTGAAGATTGGTGTCTGGCTGCTCAAGCTTGTTTCAGTAAAAGAAAATTTTCAAGTTCATAATGTTTGTTTGGCGTCGATTTCAAAATGGCAAGTCAAAAAAAATTCGTCGTATTGTCGTTGCTGTATTATTTTCAAAAAGCTTTGCAAACGCACAAACGCACTTGCTTTTTCGTCAGCCTAACCCAATATTCGTTCACTTTAGATATTTATACTTATAGTTATGTAAAATAAATTTTTCGCACAGAGATGAGAAACGAGGGATCCTTGATTGAGGTGTGTATCGTGTATCGTGTGTAACGTAATAAATTCCCGACGTCGATTCGTTGTGGTGGATGGAGTAGGATCGGCCGACAATAGGTGGATAGGTGAGAGAGTTTCATCGATCTTGGAATCGCGTTTCTAATCCACAGACACGTGGTCGAATGGCGGCGGTGGTGGTGGTGGTGGTGGTGGTGGTGGTGGTGGTGGCGGCGGCGATCGTCGTCGTTGGTTCTGACTCGCGCGCAGAGCAACACAGAAAGCCCGTTTTGTTGAGCAAATATACTCGTTTGTTGGTTCTCCGCTTGGTTACCTGCGCGTCGCGTCGGGGGCCCCGGCGCAAAGACGACGACTGCGTGACAAGGGGATGAAATAATGGGAACGCAGACGTCCGTGGTCGTTCGTGCGCTTCGGGAAAGCGATTTCCTACGGGCGCGCCGGTGGAAAACGACCGTCGAGGGGACAACTGGAAGCTCGAAGCTCGGCATTTGGAACACGCGGAACAAACACCGCTGGAAGTCGGACGTCCTGGAGCTGGAGACCGACCGCGCTCGTTCTCCCAATCCGTTGCCAATCCATAGCGCTTTTCTAATCATGACGCAATGAGTGACCTGGCTACCTATCATTCGCCACGGTTGCTCCCTTCGCAGCACGAAACTGCCTCCATCCTCCGAAAAACAAATTCCAGAGACTCTGAAAGTTGATAGAAACGGTAGCCATTTACCACATGTATGCATGTATGTGAGTTACACGACTGAATTCCTTGGTTCACGATAAATTTACGAACAAACGTCAAGCAAAAATATCATTTCGATACTAGTCTATCTCTAGCGTCGAAAGAAAGTAACGCAATCTTACGGATTTTTTCCGAGTTTCAGCGCAGGTGCAAATGCCTCGATGAAAAATTCATCAGCCAGCCGAGTCTCTCAACCGTGGCGAATAGGAATTTTTCCTACCATAATTAAGCGATGAACGCTTGGCAATTAAGATTTGATACGCTTGGCGAATCGGTACCAAAGTTTCCAGGTAGTGACTGAAGGCTTTGAGCGAAGTTGCCTGTCGGAAGTTGAAAAGATAATCGGATCGACGTGCAAACGCTAGTCGAATATATTATGTTATATTACATTTCGATTTCCAAGATAGAGCGAGCAACGCAGCTGAACTCACAATGATGAAAAATTGTCGATACTTTAAGCTGTTGTAACTTTGTGAGTCACGTGGTCTCATCCTTTCCAAAGATTTCACATCGTGTACCGAGTGAGAAAGTAAAAAGTCCTTTTATTCTCAAAAATTGTAGAAATTGTTTTCAAACGTCAATTTTTTTCCTCTGTACATCGATCCCTTGATAGTCGCTGTCAACGATTATTTTTGCAGTTTTATTGAACTTTGAAGATCAAGATGAAACGTCGAGATTTTCTTGATTTTCTTTGTTGTTTGACTCTGATGGTTGTAAATGGGAAAGCTTTAATCTTCAAGATGGATTTAGTCGGAAACGAAATTTTTCGTGAATCTTTTTCAAAGGAAAAGAACATTTTTCCATTTGTTGCGTGGTGTTGAAATACCTCGGAGGAAACAAACGAATTCAGGGTAGTAAAAACAGAAGCTTTACGTTTTAAAAGTTACAACAATTCTCAGAATAGCGATGGTAACTAGTAGGTATTAATTATCATAAAATTTCTTTCGGAAGATTAAGATGTCCTGCAAAGCCTTTTGCTTTCTTCTTATATTCTATGTACAAACGTTTGACAAAGTATTATCAATTGTAAAAATCCATATGCGCGTTCAATCACGTTGGCCACACTCATTAGTAAATAGCCTGGCTTGGGAGAAATCGTTGTTTGGACTTGGAATTAGAGTAAGCCTTTACTTACCTCTCAATAAAAGAGAATTCAGGATACGGTTGGAAAATCATGGATAATCAGGATTTCCGGGACTTGGTAATTACCTGTAATACGTGTCCATAAATACGTCAAGTTTTTGAGTGCCGAATCGTTCGATCGAAGCGAAGCAGCGATCGAGCCCTTCGATAGGAAAATCGTGGAAAAGCACAAACGCACGGCAAACAAGCAAGGATGCTACTAAATCTGTGGATCGCCATGGGGTGACGACGTTTTCACGATGGGGGGTCGTGCAGTCTGCGCTGTATAAAGATATCGTACCGGCGCGGTGCAGTCTGCCGGCAGAGCAGATCGGAGAGATGCTCTTTCTAACCAAATGCTCTCTACCGATACCAATTCCTTTTGCCAGGAATGGCCGAATAACAGCCAGCCGTCTTTCTTTCCCTGTTCCCCTGTTCCTTTTTTTCACGTTTGTCACGTGCCTTTTCCCTGCGACACGTCCTTACTCCAATACTCACGTACGCGCACGTAAATACACCTAATGTCTAGATAGATATGTCTACGTAGATCTTTCACAAACGATTATACCGCAAACGACGATATTTATTACGGGCTGATTATCTTTTAAACCAGCTCGACAGTTTTGAAAACACAGGTAGCTGTACGTCGTTTGAGTTTCGCCAGAACGACGTTTGAAACGATAATCCAGCTTTCACGTAGGCACATACATAGTTGGAGAACCTTGAGCCGTTTCGGTTCCTTCAAAAGGAACTCGAAGCGTTCTTCCCGGACCACCAGGAAACAGTTTTTCGTTTTCTTCATCGCGAGATGGAATCTACGAGCTACCTTTCCTTTTCCACAATTAACGAGCTTTGCCCGAGAAAACTGGCACGCGTGTTGTCGCTCTCGATAACTAAAACGATATACGGATAGGTAGCTGAACCTATCTGTAT
Source organism: Frieseomelitta varia (assembly GCF_011392965.1). Classification (NCBI taxonomy): domain Eukaryota; kingdom Metazoa; phylum Arthropoda; class Insecta; order Hymenoptera; family Apidae; genus Frieseomelitta; species Frieseomelitta varia. The sequence goes on along the minus strand of NW_025110510.1, from coordinate 117,361 downwards.
TGCCCACGTAAAACGTGCCGACATAGTGCGGCTAGACGCATCTTTGGACATTAGACCAACAGGTAGCCGTTATCTCGTCCAATTTCATTCAACTGTGGGCGACCGTTTTACATCGATCGTTTAATAAATGTAAATAAGTTTAAATTAAATCCGAGTGATCTACGAGGCGCAACCACAGCCAAATCGATCGAAAATTTGACAATCACGAGAGTTTATAGAAACGTCGTACGCTCGACGAAACACTTTGAATCGACGAAACGTTTCCTCGAAACGCAATGGAAATTGCACGTGAGATGATCCAACGACTCGATCGTCCGGAAGACCAATAGCTGCTACCTGAGAGATTTCCGGTTGCTTTAACGAGCGTGCGAATTAGAGAGGTGTTGTTTGTGCGTGGCGTCTCCACCCTGAATTTTGAGGACAATGACGAGGAATCCGGGAATAAGATGTCTTCTGTTCCTCTGCTTACGAGTAGGGTACAACAGCGAGCAAAATTTATTCGAGTTGACTGGTCACGAATGACCAACCCTTTTTGTACGTCCATCTCCCAAGACGGTGATTTGAACACAAGAGTGAAAAAGGCCGTTGAGATTACACTTGTTTTTGTTGACAAAACTCACAAATTTCGAGAAATATTCCTGCTGCTAAAGCAAAAATAAATAATACGCGAACCCCCTAAGAGGTTGTTGCAAGTTTGATGCGAAAAAAAGTACCGTGTACGTGTGTACCTGTCTAGGGGGAGAAAAGGGGGTGACGCGGGCGAAGGAGAAAAAGAGAAACGAAAGAAAAGAGGGATTGGTCGACGAAGAGAGAGAGAGAGAGAGAGAGAGAGAGAGAGANGAGAGAGAGAGAGAGAGAGAGAGAGAGAGAGAGAGAGAGAGAGATCAAGGAACTAAGGAACGGAAGAGGAGGGTATCGATTTCGAAGGTTGTGGACGATTCGATCGAAGAGGATTGGCAGTGGAAGGCTGGAAGAGCGCGAGCGACGAGCGGCAACAAAGGGCATTCACCCCCCTTTGGTGTCGGTGTGTTGACGCGTGGACGAGCAACGTGGTACCCGCTTCCCGCGGAGAGTTGGCTGCTCGAACGAACGGCGCGCGGTGCGACGCGGAGCGATACGCGGCGCGGCGTGGCGCGGTGCGGTGCGGCGCAGCGTACCGAGGGCGTAGAAATACAGATATCGTAGCGTTTGGATTTGTTTGTATACGAGAGTTGGCGGCTTGGAGTTTAGTCGCGGCTGCGCTCCCCACTATCACGACCAGCAGGTCGACTACGTACAGAGTACGAGTACGAACAGAGAGAGAGAGAGAGAGAGAGAGAGAGAGAGAGAGTACCTAGCACGATCGGCCACCTTGGAAATCCCTGCCTCCGTCGTAACTCCGCACGCTGTTTGCACAGTTTACTGTCAAACATTGGCCGCAAAGCAGCACGGTGGGGAGAGAAGAGGTGGTCGGTGGAAGGCGCGCCGATTGGTCCGATCTGTGGCTGTGTAGGGAGTCGAGGGCTCGGGAGGCGTGGTCAGGGAGACGATATATATAGGAACGGTGGCGGGGATGACAGCGAATAGCCGGTCTAGCTCCGTCGGGGCAACATAGCATCCCGTCGTTTACCGCAGTCGAACGTTCACCATCAACGGAGAAAGGACCGGAGAGGTTTACGACGAGACTTCCAAGAGAGTTACGAGTGCTGTGTTCGTGCAAAAGACCGTCCTTGCGTCCATACAGTGAATCTCGACGTTATCGTTCGTGTTCTTCCTCCAGAGGAGAGCAGACTCGAGAAAAGACATTGCCAGTCTCTCTCTCTTTCTCTCTCTCTTTCGCGTGCGCGCGCGCGCGCGCGCGTTCGTCTCGAAAGTGCTCGCGAAAAGTTTCTCAAAGAGAGACGCGTGTCGGAAGAATGGTGAATATGCAAGGATCCAGCGAGGAACAGACGGTGACAGCCTCGCCGCCGCCGCGAGCTGCCCTCAAGAGCAGCTTCAGCATCCGCAGCATCCTGCCGGAGGCGTGCGCCGGCACTCCAGCGCCAAGCGTCAGTCGATCGGTCTCGCCCGAGATCACGAGACATATTGACGACAGCGATGATTCCAGCGATCTGGACGTGACCGGGGACGGTGGCAACGAGACTCCACCGCTGGACTGCTCGAGGAACTCGGCGGTCAATTCGGCGATCAACGCGAGCCCAGCCGCGACGACGGCTACGGCGAATACCGCCGAGCAAAAAGACTTGAAAGATCGGCAAAGTACCGACGACAAGAAAAAGTGCGAGAAACCGCCTTACAGCTACAACGCGCTCATCATGATGGCCATTCGGCAGAGCCCGGAGAAGAGGCTGACCCTGAACGGCATCTACGAGTACATCATGCGTCACTTTCCGTACTACGAGAACAACAAGCAGGGCTGGCAAAACTCGATCAGGCACAACCTCTCGTTGAACAAGTGTTTCGTCAAGGTTCCACGGCACTACGACGACCCGGGCAAAGGGAATTACTGGATGCTTGACCCGAGCTCGGAGGACGTGTTCATCGGCGGGACGACCGGCAAGCTCCGCAGGAGAACGACGGCCGCGTCGAGATCGCGACTGGCCGCGTTCAAGAGGAGCGTCGTCCTCGGCGGTCTGTACCCATCGGCGTACGGGCCGCCAGGGTGGCCAGCCTCGCTGTACACGCTCCCGTATCTGCACCGGGCAGCCGCCGCCGGTTATCCGGCAGCGACCGGCGCCTACTCCACCACTCCCGCCGGTTATCCAGCGAGTTTGTTACCCGGCGCGGCCACCAACTCGGCCGCCGCCAGTTTGCCGTGTAAACCGCAGCCGCTGCCAGCCACCGCCGCGCCTCCGCCGCAACACGGCCCGTTCTCCATGGAGAGGTTGCTTCAGCCTCCGACCGCCGCTGGATATCCGGCCGGGATCACCCCGTCCGGCATCCCGTTGCCGGAATGCCGGAACCCCTACGACTTTTACTCGACCCTGAGATCGTTGGCCGCGCATCAGCAACATCAGAGCAACGCGGCGGTGTTTGCCCACAGTCAGCAGCCAGCAGCCACCAGGTACCACGTGAGTCAGCCGCCGTCGACGCCTCTTTTGGGACAGCCGGCGTCCGCTACCGCCTCGCCGGGCAGCAGTCCCGAACCGATGTCGCCTCACTCTTCTCCGCCCGTCACCATTTGCAATTCCGTCGCCGTGCAACAACAGCCGAGATCTCTTACGCACAATCCGCCTCAGTTGCTGCTTAAACCGATTACCGTTCTCACCGGAAGGCAAAGCTGAACCATCTCCTCCTCCTCCTCCTCCTCCTCCTCCTCCTCCTCCTCCTCCTCTTCCTTCACCACCTCCACCACCTCCACATCACCCTCCTCCTTCTTCTCGTTGCTTTAACTTTTTGCCCCTTACCCTTTCCTCCCTAATGTACCGAGCGCAACGTTGCACGTTGCCACGGTTTCTCCCTTTCTCTCCCAGGAGGAGCAGGAGGAGGAGAAAGCTGCAGTTGACTCTGCATCCGACGACCCGTCTCGACCGTTATCGCGGGTACCATTCTATGTGTCTAGCGTCTTCATCCCCCTTTTCTTTTCCGAGATGGAAATTCTTTCCAAAAAAACTTGCGACTTTGAACTTTTAAAAGTAGGTATCGATACCTTGTCGCGACAATGTGATCGATCGATTGTAACAGAGTAATATATTGTCGTTGTAAATATTCACAAGGTTCGTTTAGATGATCTCTCTCTGAATCGCCGGATCTCCAGGACCCACGGCACACCCACCTAGATGTGTAACATCTGGCAGCCTGCGGTAATCGAGATTCGTCGACGTTGTTAAATTATGTACATAGTTAATAATTGTTATTCGTAAGATATAGACGTCTTTGTGTATATATGTAATGTATACATCCAAAGATCGTGGATATATGTTGCACGAGCAACGTGCGTATAATTGTTGAAATAAATGTTCCAATTTTCTAAATATCTTATCTCGTGACTCATAATTACCTTTAGCCTCTCTCTCTCTCTCTCTCTCTCTCTCTCTCTCTTTTTCCATTACTCTACTGTGCATCTTGTTCGTTCTAGATTGTTTCGTTTATTTATCTGTTTTACAGTCAGCAAAAGTAGCAGTCGCTAGGTTTCGTTTCGTTTTTAAAGTAAAGAGTAAAGAGACCCCTTCTTACTCCCGTCGTGATTTAAACAATCGAAATTTGAACAGTTTATAAAACAGGGACCTGGTGGAATCCGGCGATTGCGTACGAGCCATTGTTTCTTCTCGTTCGGCGTCGTAAATTTCATCGAGTATGCAATAAAGGCATCGTAAAAGTAACAGGCAGAACCCAACGGCTGTCAAAACATGGCACGGAATAAAAGTTTCGTTCGGGGCAAAGTCAATGAATACCGTGGATACCTAGCGAAGCAAGGTCGACCTACGAAAAATAGGAAATTGCTTTAACCATAACGCTTAGCCATAAACCATATTTCAGCATCCGTTCCTTTCTTCTCTTCTCTTCTCTTTCCGTCTCTTTACTCTCCTCTTTCGCCGTGAGGATTTTCTCTCTTAACCGCTTGTGGTGCAGCTTACGGTTTCGATTTAGAGAAACCATTCCGCGTGAGGAAAGCAACCCTGCTTTGAATTTTAATTCAAACATCAAACTTAACTTCTTCAAATTGAACATCAATAGGTATAAATTGACCAATGTTAATAAGTTGTATTAGTTAAAGTATGAAATACCGTTTCGCATCTAAAATTACAGTTACAGTTGCAACAAGGGGTTTGCCCTATGGGAACCTTTTTAAATGTCCAATCGAGACAATATGTACTTCAGAATCGAGTTATAAATTGTCGTGTTAATATTACCTATTATCGCGCGTGTAGAAACGTTTAGCGAGAAGAGTATTGCCGAAAATAGAGAATGAAAACCGAAATATCTTGAGGTTTAGGTATTACATCCAGAGACAGACCGAAATATTGTGAGGCTTAGGTATTATACCGGTATTTGCCCACATTATCGTAGTATAACCGCTATTTGCGAAATCATTATAAGACGGTCTTACTGGTATTTTCATACGTATTTTATTGGTATTTGATGTCCATAGCGGTAAAAATACCGAAATATATACCGGTACGGTATCACTTTACCGACGAAAACACATTTTTCATTTTCTACGTACATTGACTCATTAATATTCGGACATCGTGCTATTCAAAATATTGTCGTGGATTTCGATTGTTTATAACAGTAAATTTGGATTAATTTTTTAATAATATAATAGAACACTCATTATAGTTTACAGTAACGTAAATTTTATTTATTTATTGCACATACTTTTCTTAATACACAAACACTAAACTGAGCTATATCGAAATGTAGCGTGGAAGAAATATTCGGACATTTGAGGAACTACAATATTTGAACCTGAAAATTGTCAACATAAACGATAATGAATATTTTGTTAGGTAGTTCTTAACTTCAATAATATACCGCAGACGCTTGGGCATATTTCCAGTTCCAATTTCTTTGAAGTAATTTAGCGGAATATTCTTCCATTCTGCGATTAATCGTTTTAACTCCTCTTTCGATTTATCGACGTACGACAATTAGTCATTTTTCAAAAAAGAAAAACGTATCGAGTGATCGATCATCTTTTAAAATGAAGTAAGAGTATCGTGGCTGATATTGTATGGAGAGGAACAAGGATGAATTAGTATTAGAAATAATAAAGTATACGTGTGTAAGCGTCATCAAATTTATTATCGACAGCTTTATGAAAACATTTAATCATTGTCTCTTTTTCCTTTTCTAATATATTAATATTTTATTTACCGGTATTACATCGGTATTATACCGAAATACATCTACCGACCTAACTCGTTTTGGTAGCATCACACCGGTATTCGTATCATTTTGGTTTCATCAAACGTAATCGAATAGTTACCTAAAAAATGCCGGTATTTTATTGGTATCCGTAATACCGATTCGGTCTCTGGTCGAAAAGGACGGATGATGGCTCTAAAACGAGCTACTTTCACGTGGACTCGACTCGAAGCGACTCGACTCGGCAGCGTGTTGTTGCTCGGTACGAGTGACTGCTGGATATTGCTATGATACATTGAGACAATGAGGCGTAAATAAGATAATAGCGTACGCGCTCTCGCGTAGCTCGAACGGAGGGTTTAAGCGCTTAAACGAAGGGCCGAGAAACACGCGAAACAGAAAGAGGAAGAGAAGGAGGAGGAGAAAGAGACGGACGACCGATTAGGATCTGTAGATGAGATTGTGACCCGCGCGGCCTCTCCGCTCCAACACGCGTTTCGCATTCCTTCTCCCGCTTTAAACTTTCTCTGTCTCTCTCTCTCTCTCTCTCTCTCTCTCTCTCTCTCTCTCTCTTTAATTCTTCGTGGCAGACGCATTATTAAGTTGGTCAAAAATTAACTGCAAATTGTTTTTCTTTTCTCTTTGCGTGCGCAAATGAAAATGCGAATTTTTCACGAGAAACAAAAACTTACCAATATATCGACCATTTTGTTCAATTACCTTTTGCCATTATTCGAATGACTTTATTATTTCGCATTCAAAAAAAAAAAAAAGAAAAGTGTTTGAAGAATAATTTGACGTTCAATAGTGAAATTTAGCAAACCAATTCTGATGCTGCTGCAGTTTAGATAATATTTTGTGAGCTTAGACAACGTTCCTTTCCTTTGTCGAAAGTACAGCAAACTGTTCCTTTCTGATTTTCCATTTTGAAATCGACGCGAAACAAACGGTTGTTAACGAGATTTACTTTTCCTAAAAGCTTGAACAATCAGCTGCCAGATTGCACAGTGAATTTTAAAATGGAATTAGTTGCATTTTGAGATGTCAGTCCAATGTACACTTGCGTATCTATATTCGTCTTCTTTTCGAGCTGTCCGTCCATTTTTTTCGTTCGACTATTTATCATTTATTAGTTATATTTTCCATCACTTTGTCCGACCAATGAAGCAATTAACGCAAAGTATCTCCAGTATCGAGCCATCTGTGTAAATCATGCTATTCTCGGTGGTATAATAGAAAGATATATATATATATATATATATATAGTACGTACTGCTAGACGAATTTCAAACGTTGTTGGGTCAAATGGCCATTAGGTTTGTGGCTTTTCAACTCGGTATCGTCGTGCTATCGATTTAGACGTTCGATTCGTCGACACAGACCGGCCGCGAATCGGAACTAACCTCCCTGGTAATTACAGGAATGTATTAGCGCTGGGATGGCGCGTTATCACCGAACCGATAACAGTTGTCAGCGGCTAAGTAAGCGTATAAAGCAAGATTGAACGAATGTTGCATAGCATCACGTAGTCGAAGGGGACGATAAACACTTGCGTGGTCAATTGCTCCAAGTGGCGAGTACACTCTATGGGCGTGTTACTTCTCCGTCTGTGCGATAGACGTTCTTCTCTATCCGCGTGCGTGCGAAAGTAGTTTAGCCCTTTTTTTTCTTTCACGTTTTCTCGGTACAACGATCCTTTACTTTCAACGTGATTCGTTTCAATCAGCGCCAGTTGTCTCTACCTATCTGATCCCCCGTTGCTTTTATCTTCGTCGACGAATGTCGGTCCGAAATTAAGTTTGTTTTTCTTTTAAATCTTTTGGACGATCGACGCAACGTACGAGCAAGCAATTTCACTCACAGTGTCGCGAACGTCATCCTCGCACGCGTTGAAACGTGCATTGAGCATTTCAGATTTCGTGAAATTTGCATCAGAGTCGATTAGAGTCAGTTTCATTGCAACGCACGCGTCGTGAAATCTAGAAATGTGTATGGGGAGGCTGTTAAGATCGAAACTTGGCTCAGAAAAGCAGAGCGAGCAGAAAGTGGATTTCGAGCGTGCGCGGAATCTGAATTTCTGCATAGACGCGTTGGAGCATACGCAGAGGCACGCAGCAACAGCGAGCGAGCGAGCGAGCGAGCGAGCAAAACAGGGCGTGCAAAACGCGTAAAGATCACAAGTGTTCGTGGCATTTTAGTAAGTAGTCGGTAACTCGCTGAATTACTTTGCGCTATTACATTATTGTCGATGTCGTCAGCGCTGGTCGCAGAGCCAGAGTCGGGCCGACTGGGCTAGGGTTGCCGCGACGATGCCTTTCGGAGCCCTTGTAATACCATTTCGCTAATGCCAGATGATTGTCGCGTGATTCGCGCGATAAAAAGGTATTCGCGTTGCACGCGTTGGACGGGCGACGGACCCTTGCCGTCGATGAAATTGCCTTGCACATCGAACCACGCAGATCGGCGTAACCGGCGTAGTTCTACAGAGATACATACGTACGTACATACATGCATACATACATATTTAGTGGACGTATCTATCGGTACGAATAGAGACGTGACGCGACGCGGCGCGACGATCTCGGCGCGGCCGGTTGGTTCTCGAGTTCTCTTTCGAAATTGCCTACGGTTATTTTGACATCGCCATTTTGCGTTCTCACAAGAGTCACCGGCACACGTACACACGTTACTTATGGGTAAATAAGCATGTATCCACGATACACGATATAAACGGCGATGGTCTTCTCTCTCTCTCTCTCTCTCTCTCTCGGACGAAATTGGTCCAAATAGAATAGGCGCATCGCACATGTGCCCGACGCGTTTGGGGTTGGCGCGTCAATAGATTTCAATGGGAGCGTGTTACATTATTTTCATTCGTAGGTGCATACACGCGCAAGCAACCACGTAGCACACACGTGTGTGTACGTACGTACGTATGTATCTAGGAACGCGTTGCGGAGATTGTTGCGGGGATTGTTGCGCGCAGTTTCCAGCTTCCCCTCTCTTTCTTCCACGGAGTGAAAGGAATAGACTGGTTTTGCTTTCGAGCAGAAGGTTTCCTCTTGCCGCAGGGGTAGCTTCTGTCCCCTAGGCAGCTCGGGGGAAGAAGAACAGGGGCTCCGAATTTCTAGCCTATGGGGATGCGCCGTGAGCGCGATGGTGGCCGATTTGCGGTTTATTCGCTACGCTTCCCGACCTTTCCATTTCTTTTCAACCGTCCGCGTCCGAGTCTCGCCCGATCTCTTTCGAAAGTTTCTCCAAATTCTCCGCGCACAGAACGCGTCGCGTACAGATCCTTCCTTTCGTTGCAATTTCACTTTGTGTCTTTTGACGAATTCTTGTTGAATTTTCTGCAAAGAGGAGAAGAAGAAGAAGAAGAAGAAGAAGAACGGGTGAACTGTAGTAATTAGAGAGGAACGCGCAAGGCGAGACGATCGAGAAATGGTCGGGAAGCGAGCGGAAGTCCGCTTGATTTTTCGTGACGCATACGTGCTTGACGAGTGGTTGGTTACCGCGCAGAGAATGTTGACGTGGCACTTTGATTGCGGTCAATTTCGAGTAAGATTCAAGGATAGTATCAAGTACAATGTAGCATGTTGGTGATTCGGCCACGCGCGAGTGACGTAAGGCCGCGCGTACCTATGTAAGTAGCCGTGTTCGTACTCTCGTCGCGAGATGATGACTCGGTTGATTTATTTAAGCGAGCAAGAAGAAGGGTTAAGCCGGAGAGAAGACGCTAACAGTGCCATGTTCCTAACAGCGCCACCTCCGCACGCTCGGTAGCAATTGCGCGAGCTGCTGGCGATTGCTCGTCTGGAGCGAACCAGTTTGCGGGCTTTCGGTCGCGTCGCCCTTTCCTCTTCCTCTTCCTCTTCCTCTTCCTCTTCCTCTTCTTCTTCCTCTCCTTCCCTCTCGACCTCTTGCGGACGCCCACTTTCCACGAACGCAATCACTCATACTCTCTGACGTTTTCTTTCCTCTTTCCACGTCCCGATCCACGTCTTCACCCCGCAGATTTCCCCGAATTTTTAATTTAAAGCTCGTGACAACTAGCTTCGACTATTTATTGGCTGTTTGTCCGACATTGGTTATTTGTATCAGTGTCTGACGAATTCGTCGGTTCGTGTACCCGGTATACAATTCGTTTCTTCGAAGCAAAAAATGGTTTGTAACTTTGAAACTATTAATTTTTCGGCCAACGTTTATTAACCTCTTGCGCGGACCGTAACGAGTGACCGAATCGTATACAACAATTTGTCGCTTTCTTTTTCCTTTGAACTCGTCGGTATGATATCACTGAATAGAAATTGTTAAATTACTATTGACAGCTTTATGAAAACATTTAATCATTGTCTCCATTTCCTTTTCTAATATATTAATATTTTACCGGTATTATACTGGTATTATACATTTACCGACCTAACATCGTTTTGATACCGGTATTCGCACCATTTCCGTTTCATCAAACGTAATCGAATAGTAACCTAAAAATACTAATATTTTACCGGTATCTGTAATAGTGATTCGGTCTCTGCAAATATCGACTGTTTACTTACTTTCGTTAGACGCTGCAGATGTATGTTTTTTTTCATTGGAACAGGAAAGAAAAGATCTCAGCTTGACGCTCGTGCGAGTGGATGTCGGTTGGTAACGTTTAACCAAGTGACAAACGTTTCTTTTTTTCAAGTAGGTAAATTTTTAATGGGCAATCGCGTGCGAAACGCGATTTTTATGTCCGATAATTTATACATTTTTAACGTTCAGGTTAACAGTTAACGGGAAGCTAGAAATTAGCGTTGAAACGAAAAGACAAGCGGTTGTTTCATCTCATACTTGTATACGAGTATATCTAAACGAAGTGACGGAGGAAAGGGAGGATCGTGCGCGGCGTCGATGCGTGAAACTCAATAAAAGCTAGTCCGGATTCAGACGGTAGACGGTGGATTGTAGTAGAGAGACGGGATTGAAGTAATCACGTTATACAAAACAGTTAAGAGGTTCCCAGGCGCGTACCGCTGCGCCGCGCCGCGCCGCGCCGCGACAGACAACCCGTATCTTCGTGTAGCAGCACAAAAGTGTTAAACGAATGAATGAACGAATGTACGAGCGGTGCGGCGTTCGGATGGCCGAATGAATGAGCGGCTGCTCGTATGTCGGCTGTTCGAAAAAACTCTGTCAACGTTCGAGCGGAACAGACGAGTTCGAGCTTTGGGGGGGGGGGGGGGGGGGAGGAGAAGAAGAAACGCGCGAACAAACGAAAGCGTGGAAAGGATGGAAACGGACGGGAAGTTGGCAAGAGGAGAGCCGAGAGAACGTTCCAAGATCCGGCTGAAGTAGATGGAAACGCCGGCGGCCTCCCTCTTTCTTTTCGGTTTCGCTCGGCGAATCTAAAGTAATCGATATCGAGGAGAGCTGCGTTAAATTTCCACGATTGGATTGCGCAATATTAACGAGCAAGATGAACGTAAATGCTAGGTGAAACGAACAAGGTAACAGAAGTAACAGAAGTCTGTCATAGGAAAGTAGAAGACGGGGGTTGAAAGAACGCTGTGCTGTCACTCGTGTCAGTTGAAGGAACACTGTGAGTGAGTTTGAAGAAGGGAGTCGCGAGAAGGGGAAGTATGGTAGGGATTATAAACGAAAGAAGCGACGGAGCGGCGGAACGATAACGGCCGGAAGCGTGTCGTGTCGCAAAGGAGTAACGAGACACGAAGAGCGAGCACGTGGCCCGAGAAGACGCTGGCGCGAGAAAGACGCTCGCAGGCGCTTCATTCAACTTTATTAGACGCGGTGGAAACGAGCACTCGCTCGTTTACGCACCGAGTAAACTCAAACCCGGGGGCAAAACGCAATTTACAATGCGTTGTCCCTGTCCTCTTCTGCGACACGCCAGCCAACACCGCCACCGTTCGCCATGATCTTGAATGACTTCAATTAGCTTCGTTTAGACCGGTAATTGTTTCTTGAGAATTCTCGCAGAAAGCATCTTGGAGCAGTGGTGCCGCGGAATTACTCGCGGCTTACGATTACCTACCTACTGGCTTGCGCGTTATACGGTGACGCGTCCATATTCTACGAACGATCCACGAGGAAGAGAGAAGAGAAATCGGAAATCGAAAGGTTCATCTTCTATGAAAATGTTATCGGTCTTTTATTTTTTTTTTTCTTTTTTTTTTTTTTACTAGGACAAAAAGTAATTAATTGCAAATGAACTTTGACGAGAAGCAAAAAACTTTGATACAATTATTATATCGTTCATTATAATGAATCAGTCACAAGCTTGAACAACTAGACAACAGATTACAGAATAAATTTGCTTACAATTAGCTTAAAATGAAGTTATACGTATTTTAAGGTATACGTATACATCTATTTGAAAAAAACGCAATTATTTTTTATAAATCAAACCAATATTATCATTAACGAAGGTACAAGGTTATTCATTCGTTTATTCAATCGATCGACTGTTACTGTCAGTAAAAGTCAAATTAATGAAATGAAATGAAATGATGCAGAGGAATGAATTCAAATTTAGAAACGTTTCGATTTATTCGGTAGACGAGGAGAAGGAAAGAAACCTTAGAAGGACCTGACGAGCGAAAAAGGTTAATTGCTTGGCGCAATAGATGAGTTGAGAGTTGAGAGTTGTTTGTACAACGACAGGCTTCCGACTTGTTCCGTTTCTTTCTTTTCTTCGCGTCACTGTTGCTCGCAAAATTGCGATTGGAAAATAAAACTGCTCGTAATGTTGGAATACGTATTCATATATCGATACCTAGGCTAGTAATCGATATCTAATATTAATAATATTAATAACAAATAGGTATCTATAATAATTGCACGTCATTGGGCAGGGAGGCGCGGCAGATGAATCGGCAAAGAGTCCACTTTGGCCGACGAAAGTGAAAACTCGTCGGTAGGTACCGAGCACTTGCTGCTTAAATGGTGAGCTCGAATGTCGAGTGGACTGAAGGTGGAATGAAAGAGCAACAACGACGTTGTCTTTGCTACATCCACCGTGGCATCTTTCTCCCATTCTGTCCGCCGCGCCTCTAACGAATGACCATTTAAACCGGTAGCTCAGCGGTACTTAAATCTCGTGACATTTAGCCTTCATTCAGTTTGCCATTGTCTCCCCTCCCCTATCTCCTTCTTTCTTTTTCGCTCTCTTCCTCCATAGTACAGTTGGCTAGTTGGACGATGGAAAATCAGAGCACGATTGGAAAATTTTCCAACGAGTGGCAAATGGAGTTTCGGATGATTCGGTCGAGTTTGGCAAAGGAAAAGAAAGAAAGAAAGAAAGAAAGAAAGAAAGAAAGAAAGAAAGGGAAAATGGAACAGAATGGAAGGAACGATAAGCGATAGATAAGGGTCGTGTTGTTTCTCCCCTCGGATGTTATCGTGGTTCGCTCGGAACTCGATCTCATCCTCCTTGGGAATAGGAATGCGAGTGTGAGTGCGGATACGCGTGCGCGTTGCGTGTTGTACTAGCGCGAATAGTTGCCGCAAGAATGGCGGAGCGAGAGCGAGAGCGAGAGGAGGCGAATGTTGCCTAGAGAGAAGAGGGAAGAGAGCACGAAACGAGTGGAGCTGACTGAATGACTGAGTGACACTCGGTTGACGTCCCTTCCGATGTGTCTCGTGTTACACCGAGCCTGTTAAGCGTTTATATATTAAAGTTACGGCACTGGGCGCGTGCCACCCACCACACTCTGCATTCTCTCTGCCAACCATTTTTTCTCTCTCTCTCTCTCTCTCTCTCACTCCCCTTTTTACCTTGACCCATCCTGGAGTAGGTTACCACGCGATGCACGCGACGATCCGTAAATCCGTAAATGTGTAAATATCTCGTCAAATATACATGTACAGTTGATACTAAGCGAGTTGGTACTAAGCGAGTAGCGTGACGATTCTCCGCTGACTATTTCCTCGCTGCAATCGTCGACGTTTGTGGCATAAGCTATTTGGTATTTGTACTTGGATACTCGCATAGTAGCGACCATTATTCAGATTTAATACTATAAAAAAAAAACTTGAAAAAAAATTCTAGGCTAATTATTTATTCGACGACAGAAGAGTATTACACGAGTAGATTGTAATTAAAAACAAAGTATTTTTATCAACAATAAAATAAATATCAGAGACAAGTCTCAAATTATCGATTGATTCAATAGGCAAGTTTTAAAAAAAAATTCTATCTAATATTTATTCGGGATTCTTGACGTAACGTAAGGTTACAACGATCAAAAAACACAGTATTTTTATCTGTAATAAAATAAATATCAAAGACTGAATTAAACTTGAAATTATCGATTGATTTAATATATTAGACAGTTAGGTACCTAATGTGTATTTGTTAAAGATAGGCATCGATATGACAGTAGATGGTAGATTAGATTGTAATTATCAAAAACAAAATGTGCCAAAATATTTTTGTCAACGACGAAATAAATATTGGAGAAACTGAAAGTTTGAAATCGTCGATGAGGGTTAATCGTTTCTTGATAGTATTGTATGTATGTATGTATGTATGTATGTATGTATGTACGTATGTATATGTCGTCTGATCATTCGGTGGAAGGAACGAATATAGCAATGGACGCGTATCGTACGATAGGTGGGTAATTGTTATCGAACAGCAAATGTAGTTGAAGTTGTAGTTTCATCGATTCCCGTTAATAGCGGCGCAAGTACCGAGAAATAATGGGGGCCGTTTTGTTCCACAGCTGTGCCACTTGTATACATAATACGCGCCACTTACGAAATCGAGCATCAGAGGGTTAAACCCGATAAATCTCCTTCGCTCGCCCTTTCGCTCCTCGTCTTTTTCTCTTCGTTTTCATTTCTCCGCTACTCGTTCTCGCATCTTTGTTCCCCAGGCGACTAGTCCTGTTTGTTTTAAAGGGTCACGAGTGCTGTTCAAATGGGCAACGGGTTAACACATCGAGTATCCAGACACGTTTTCCTGATCGTTTCGAAATCCCCCCTCCTATGCGAACGTTGCTCCGTATCAAATCAGCCGTTAATACTCGTACGTACACGCAAGAGTAAATTCTCCACCCCTCGGCGATCGCTCGCTCGCTCGCTCGCTCACGATATCCTTTCGCGTTCGTCTTTATTTTTATTCTTTATATCGGCACGCTTTCATCCCTCAGCTGAAAATTACAACACCGATCATGTTACTATACGCAGCGTTTACCGTCGCGATTAACGTAAAAGCACGACAAGTATTTTTTTTTTTTTTTTTCACGTATAACGACACAGGTTTTGCCGAGCGCTCGTTCTTCCAATTGATCTTCCAAGTTGAAGAATTTTCGATACCTTTGCCGCCGTTTGTTTCCTTTCTTCCTCTCCTTCTTACTTCGCTCGGCTTTCATTCCGCTTTCATTTTCCGTTTTCGAGCTTAAAAATCGAAAAGAGACGTCTCATTTGGCTTGCAAAAATATCAGACTGAACTGGATGTAACTGGATATTTTGCGAAAGGAAAGAAACGATCGATCGTGGAATTCATTGGAAAACGTTGGTCTCCTGGCCTGGACAGGTTCAACTTTTGAACCGAAGGTCAAAGGTGGTAGCCGTGTCGCTACGTTCATTGAAGCCGCGGTCGTTCTCGGAAATCGTAGAATTTTATGAATGAAGTCAGAGTTGGTGGTCGTGGAGTATTTACGAGATGGACACCGCGGAACACGCACGCAATAACGATAAGAATAATTGTCAAGTTGTCTAGGGGGCAGTTGGAAGCAGTCGCGAGTCAAAGTGTTTGACCCGTGGGCGCAGCCGTCAACGAGGCAAGGGTCTAACCAAGACCCAGGATACGAGGTCGTCTACTTGACCTCACAGCGCGCGCCGGATGCCACCGTTTTTCTCCCCAGAATTGACCGATTCAATTGGAACCAACCACGCTTTCGTTCGCGAAAATTTACCAACGGACGACTTTCGATGTTCCTCCCCCCCCCCCTCACTCTTTTCTCTTTTTCTCCCTTCCCCCCCCCCCCTTTCTCTTCTCTTCTCTTCTTTTTTCTTCTCTTTTCTTCTCGTTTCTTCTCGACCTACCGAACTAATTAATTCGCTTGCCATACGTATCTAGGTTAGTCGTCTATAGTCGTTCAACGAGTGGACGAAGAACCAGATGTAAACAAACGCTGCTGTGGTAGCTTTTGTTTGGGACAAGAGTGTAGTAATTATTAGAAAATCACTGGCAGATCATCAGGCAATTGTATTAAAATTAGCAAGTTATGGAATCATACGGATTGTACATGCATTGATTTTAAACTTTTATTTGACAAATAATATTTCATATTTCGGCTAACAGTAGCCGATCGCTTTGCTTTGTTTTGTATTTTTTCTTTCTTGTTGTCGTTGCTGTTGTCCGGACTGAAAACTTGTTCCTTTCCAAGCGCGTACGATAAAGCGTACGATGCGAAAGCTGGCAAATGACGCTTTCGGGAAGCAGAGCAATCGTTGCTGGTGGATGATAAACTAGGGTGGTGAACGGGCAATGCCGGGCCGGGCCGGGGAACAATGGATGAAATTAAAGTCACCATGGGAAAGCCCAAACCTCTTCCACTCGGATGCACTCGGTGCTGTTTTCTCTTCCGGGGCTGTTGGTTATTCTCGAGATCCTTGATGCGTATACGTGGTACGCGTATCCTGGTAACACGTGACTCACAACTCACAACAGTTTAGCTGCGCTGCGGCTCTCTGCCCGCCGCGCGTACACGTGTCATTCTTGTTTCGTCACGCATTTTCAATGCTGCTAACCTCTGGGCCAAAAGTGCACGCAACTCTATTTGCGCCGTTGTTTACGGACGGCTCGTCCTCCCTTTCTACAAACGTTGTCGCGTCTCTTGGCACGGACGTCATTTGGGGTGACCGCTGACGG
The DNA here is from genome assembly GCF_011392965.1 of Frieseomelitta varia. Taxonomy (NCBI): domain Eukaryota; kingdom Metazoa; phylum Arthropoda; class Insecta; order Hymenoptera; family Apidae; genus Frieseomelitta; species Frieseomelitta varia. The sequence goes on along the minus strand of NW_025110510.1, from coordinate 100,689 downwards.
GTTGGTCCCCGCTCGAAAACGACACGTTTCGTCTCTCAGTTTGTCAGTGTTTCTTGCACATTGTGTCTCACCGTTGTTACTTAGTACGGACTCGTCTAATCCAGGGCCGACGGTGGTGTATCTCGCGATCGAGCAGAACTTTTTGACGATAACAAGTTGCTCTCTCGCTTCGGATCGAGACAGTTCTTTCCGTTCTTTCCGTTCTTTCCGTTCTTTCCGTTCTTTCTCCATCGACCGTGAAATCTTTGTCGGGTGAAATATTTCCCAATTGGTTGATTGAATCGATTTCGAGAGCGACGGCCGTTTAGAGACGGCCGAGTATTTGCGAGTTGGAAAGATCACCGATCACGCTGGTGAAAGTCGACGCGGTGATGATGAACGGGCGATTAAAACTCGACTGGAGACAGAAGAGAGGGTGAAAGACCGGTTGCGTCGTGATCGATTAGTCACGGTACCCGCTCGGTGCGCGCTCGAAGGGTGACTTTACGTTTCGTCCGAACGGATTAGTTTAGGTTCAGAGGCGTTTGTCGTACGCGGCATGCGGCTGACGGTGAGCGATACGACGCGCTACAGCCTCGACAAGTTCTCCGTGACCTCGCGTCTCCATGGATCGCAAATCGCCAGTCATAATCGCTTCAAATTACCCGCTTAACCACGCAATTGCTTAGAGAGCTTATCCGGTTTTCCCCGGATTGTCTGCCTTTTTCTTTCTAACTTTTCGTCGCAACTTTTTGCCTTGTTGGTAAATTATATTATCTGGTAGACAGATACGTACAAAAGTTTGTCAGGAGTGGCCAAACTTTTGTACCCTACGTGTCAATTTTTCTCTCTAAAGTGAGCTTACGAGCTTACGAGCTAATTGCATTATTTTAACAAGAAATGTCTATAGTAAACATGCGAGAAGGACATTAGAAAAGGACAAAATAACTTACTTTTTAATGGGATTTGTCAAATTATTCACGTTCGGGGTTCATTCTGTTGTAGCGAGTATCATTGAACTCTTTAAAGTCTCATCGGTGCTTACTCTTGATTAATTTCACGGAGGAGAAGGGTACTTTCCTTGTTCGCGTCTATCGATACTTTCAAATTCATCAACATTACTTGGAACAGGAGGGAGGATATCAAATTTTGCTTTTGAAAAACCAAAGGAAATTGATCGTGGCGATATATATCGATTAAATTCGGAAAATAAATAATCGACCAAGTAATTTCAATATTTTTACATCTTGTTCCGTGCGCCACTAGAGAAATCACGGAATGCGCCACGGTATATATGTTGGCCCGATATATATGTAGTCGATTGATAACCACGAATATTTGTACTCGCACTTGATCACTCGCTTACTCGGTTACTCACTATCGCTGTTAAAGGATGGCGCGCGCGGCCGGGAGAGACGCGAAGCGCACGTGGACACGGTTGGATCGCGTTGGTCATCGTTGGTAAACGTGGACGCGTTTAGCCTCTCGGCGTTATGCGTGCGCGTGCACGCTATTCGAGGCGATGCGTTATCGCTACCAGTGACGTCGCGACTCGCGTGCCTCGCGTCCTCCTCGTATCTGCGTTTCCTGCGTCTTGCGAGTGGGCGTCCCTCCCGAGCAATTTCTGCGTACAAACAACTCTGTAAAATGCGTCTCCGTGCTTAATAATGGTGGCCTCGGCCAACGACGACGCGACGACGCGACGACGCGACGACGCGACGACGCATCGAAAACCAGAGACCGAATCGGTATTACGGATACCGGGAAAATATTCGGGTTACTATTCGATTACGTTTGATGAAACGGAAGTGGTGGGAATACCGGTATGATGCTATCAAAACGATGTTAGGTCGGTTAGATGTATTTCGATACAATACCGGTGTAATACCGGTAAATAAAATATTAATACATTAGAAAAGGAAAAGGAGACAATGATTAAATGTTTTCATAATGCTGCCGATAGTAAATTTGATGACGCTTACACACGTATCCTTTATTATTTCTAATACTAATTTCATCGTTGTTCATCTCCATGCAATATCAGCCACGATACTGTTACTTAATTTTAAAAGATGACCGATTTCTAGATACGTTTTTCCTTTTTCTCGGTGAAAAATGACTAATTGACGTAGAGGAGTTGAAAGAACGATTAATCGTAGAATGGAAGAATATTCCGCTAAATTACTTCAAAGAAATTGGAACTGGAAATATGCCCAAGCGTCTGCGATATATCATTGAAGTTAAGAACTACCTAACAAAATATTCATTATCGTTTATGTTGACAATTTTCAGGTTGAAATATCGTAGTTCCTCAAATGTCCGAATATTTTTGCCGCGCTACATTTCGACATGGTTCAGTTTATTCTTTGACATGAAAAAAAGTATGTGCAATAAATAAGTAAAATTTACGTTAGTATAAACTATAATGAATGTTCTATTATATTATTAAAAAATTAATCCAAATTTACTATTATAAACAATCGAAATCCACGATTCAATATTTTGAATAGCACGATGTCCGAATATTAACAAGAGTCACTGTACGTAGAAAATGAAAAATGTGTTTTCGTCGGTAAAGCGGTACCGTACCGGTATATATTTCGGTATTTTTACCATTGTGGGCATCAAATACCGATGAAAATACCGTCTTATACCGGCATTAAAACTGATTTCCGAAATAGCGGTTATATTATGATAACAAATGGGAGCAAATAACGGTATAATACTCAACCTCAAAATATTTCTGTTTTCAGTCGGTGTCGAAAACATTTCCGGGAGATTTTTATCCTATCCTAGGCAGGGACGGTGCACTTGTCTAGACTGGGCCACGTACTTGTTACTGCGTACTTGATGAAAATACAGAATCTCACAGAATCTCTCACAGGATTCGGTTTTCAATTTCTATGAAATTAATGCACACAGTTCTCACGCGAGGAGACAAAAATTTAAAAATATCTATCATTCCGGAGATATCATTCTGTATCACATAAGTGCATCGTGCATCAGTACGTAAAGCAAGACACGTGCATACGTACACGCGTGTTACACTCTCGGCTTAATTTTGGTCGTTTGGTCAGGGCAGTGTAAGTAAAGACACGCACCGATGGGAAACGGCGTGGTTGACGCGAAATGAAAAAAATGGGATTGAATGTTGGGGGAAGGCGGATGGTGGCTGCGTAGAGCTGGCTGGGCTTAATGGTGGAGGGGCGAGCATTCAGCGGAGGAATTAGTTAGCGGTTGCTTTGGAAGCGTGGACACCCCGTGGTGCCAACAAAAGAGTTACAGACCTTTCGCACCTCGACACGGGGGATTACATGCCATAAAATAAATCCTCCTGCTCTCCCCGACGTCTTTGCTCTTATGACCTTTGATTATAATGTTTTGCCCACGCGTGCTTCAACCTCTAGGAGCGACTCTTTCTTTTCTACGGCGCGGCTGTTTCGCGCCCGCCGACGACCCTACCCGAGCAAAAACTCGCGCTCAAAACTCTCGTCCACCGAAATTTTCTGTCCGCCTTTATCTTTCCCGAACACCGCGATCGAACGTTCGAACGAATCAATCGGTAATCAAACTTGCCTTGAAATACAGCGCTACCCAAAATGTGTACGTTTTTTTATAGATAACAAGTGTTGTCAGAAAACAGAATCTTGATATCTTTTATGTTCGCGATACATAGAACACGTACGCTTCTTGTATATATATATATAAAACAAGTGTTTGTTGGATAATCTTCTCTTTAGATTTTACTAAAACGCGGACAATAATAATTGATTTCTCATTTCTCGATTGCAAATATTTACATTCGAGACATTGGTCGACATCGTTCGTCGAGATGTAAATATTTTTTTAGAAAATCCGTGACAATTTCTCTCGTGGCCTAATTTCTTCTTACGTGACTTTGGAACACGAGATCCGAAAGAATGCATAGAGTCACGTGTTCGTTTCAATTAGTATCGTGAGAAACATATCGTAGACTGCGTGACTCCGTGAGTGCGAATGAAAAAGCTAACTGGAAATTATCTCCTTTCGTGATATCTCTTTTGAAATACGTACGTGCGATATTTTTCAATCGGAATTTCGGCGAAATTGAAATGTCCAATCGCTGAACGATACGAGGGAAAAAGACGTTTGCTCGTGTTTGTTGCGAGAGAGCAAGGTAGAAAGCGTGCGTCTGGTATTTAAGAATTACGAGCTGTCGTCGACACGACGAGATGACGAGCGGGTAGAGACTGCTCTCTTTTATTTAAGAGAGGGGAAAAAAAATCTCTTGATGCTAGTTTGCTGTGAAAGCATCCTGCGACGGGAGGATGGTTGGTGGTAATGCGTGCGGAATTCAGAGGGGGGGTCGTGACTTTTGTCGTTTTTAATTGATTAATCGCTCGCGCTATTACGTGATTATCCTAACTCCTCGAGAGAAGTCTCCAAGAGGAGGGAGAGGGACGGAGTGGAGAGGGCCGAGTTTTTCGGCAGACAGAACCGACTAGCCACCGTCTTCCTGTCGCGTGGCCCCCACGTTATCTCGCTTACTCGTCTCCCTTTGCTAGAATTAACCTCTACATTGGGATTAAAAAGCGGATATATTAATTTGTCTTGTTCTTTCTTCTACTCGTTCTTCTTCTTCTCCTTCTCCTCCTCCTCCGTTTTCTTCTCCTCTTTTTTCTTCTTCCTGGTTACCAGACGAATCAGTAACATGGGCAAAAAATTAATTCTGCCGGGTTTTCCCTATAGTCGATGGACTAGTAATTATTGCCAGAGTATCTTTGCAAAATAAGTTTATTTCAATACATTATACAAGACGGGATACATTTTTTTCGAAAGCTTCTCAACAAACTCAAACAGACACTGGTACGTTTGGCATTTGTGTGTTGATCGTGTCAGTGTGAAGAATGTACCCACACTGAGTGTACAAGTCTGACCTCGTGTCGTCCGACTACGATGTATACATGCATACACGTACGTATGTAGCCATCTCGTTAAAGCGCGTAGCATTCGCAGCATACTCTTCGTTCAAAAGAATTCAATGAAACACAACGACGAGAGACGACACATTGAGTTTTCGCCAGTCTGTGAAAATGTTTTTCAAGTTTGAAAACGAAGTTTGGATTTTTCTACAGCAAAAGAAAAAAAAAAAAAAAAAAAAAAAGACTCTCGAGGAGAACTCTCGTGGAGTGAAAATATCGATTTATCGATCGAGGTGAAAGCAAAGGCTTTGCCCCCTTGTTACGTAAATTCCTCTATCGTTTTCTTCTCTTTCTTCGTCAACGACACAATGTGTACAAGTGTATACGCCCTGACAATAAGTATTCTATCCTAACAAGTATTATATCCTAAGTACCCTAAGTATTAACGATGGACAATTATGCATTCGGAAAAAGAGAGGAAAAACCTCGCTGTCGGGTGTACTTAGAAAAAGTGGCGAGATGACGCACAACCCGATCATTTGTATGCGCTGTTTACGAATAGCGAAATACGGTGGAATATGTGGAATATGAACAGGCAAGCGTGTTGGTACGCGGCAAGCAAAGCGCTTAAAAATAAAAATGTTACGTTTCAAAGAGTACAAGTTTCGTTACGTGCCGCGTGTTTTTCTAACAGGTACCCAACTTGGTCGTTGAAAATCACAACAGACTTTGAAACGACGACAAATACCGAAATCAATCTCCGTCGGTGTGTCGCGGTTGAACGATAATTTATTTCTTTTTTCTTTTTCTCTGTTTTCTTCTTTTCGGTCACCAAAGTGTAGTTGCGAGTCTAAAATGAATTTGCATACGAATATGTGTCGCTGGAATAAAGACAAGAAAGTTGAACGTCGCGTCGCCTGTAACTAATCGTTCCACTTGCCTCTCGCTATTCGGTTTGCTCAACTCCTTCTCTCTCTCTTTCTTTCTTTCTTTCTTTCTTTCTTTCTTTCTTTCGCGTTCCTCCCCTCTAACGCAAGTAGACTTCTCATTGTATTTTTTTTTTTTTTTTGCTTCCACGCAGCTGAACAAATGAAATCGTTCCGTGGAGCAACATTCACCGTAGAACTTTGAATCGTGCGCGGAATTTGCGAGGTGTTTGTGATAAGTTTCAATCGATCGTAAGATCACGAGTTGACGTTCAATTCGAACCTGAATTTCCTCAAAGTTGCCTAACCTAAATTTCAACTCAATAAATCGGTACCTAACAGTTACACGGTAAGACAGACAATTCATAGATTTTAATTCATAGATACCTAACGTGAACCTACACGCTTAAGTGAGAGGTTCTTAACACTGCAACTGTCAAAATGGTCAAAAAGGACCAATTTTAGAATTTTTCATGGAAATTTTATATATTGATCACAGTGTATTCTCAGAGACTGGAAAATACCTAAACAAAAGCTTGTGCTCTTTGCTTTCATTTTCATTTCTCTTCTACAAATTTTACACTTTGTCGGTAGAATTAGTGTTGGTAGATTTAGTGTTAAACGCACTACTACACTGCAACGCACGCGTATCGCGGGAAGATATTTCTTCGCGTTTAAACACTCGAGTTGCAGCACGTACTGTTAAATTTACATAAAATATTTCCACTTGAAAAAAATCATTGAACAGACGTGAAGAAAATATTTACGCAATAACAATTTGAATGATAAAGGTGACTACTTTGTGATATTTAGAGTTACGCATTTGTAACAGATATGTAGATGTTTGTGTGTTTGTGTGTGTTGGAATCACTTAACGAAAGACATTTGCAAGTAACGTCATTTGTTTGTCCTTTTATGTCCTGGTACGTTGGCATATGAAATGTTGTTTTCTCAAATGGAACTACGACTATTTATAGGCATATACGTGGATCGAATGTGGTTGCTTGTTATTCAACCAAAGTAATTTCTCAATACCTTAAATTTCAACACGTAATAAATGTTGCACAGACTAATTCTGACTGATTCGGATTATTCGCAGTGATTGATAAATAAAAGAAAAGCGTTTAAATATTAAAAAAGAAGAAAAACGAAAAAGTTGGTTTGTCGAGCCGAGGGTGGCCAACCGTGGCGTATTTCATGATTTTTGGTGGCGCATAGAGTAAGTATTGGAGCAAGATATTATTATTATTAGCTTACTTGAGAAAAAATTGGCACGCAGGGTAGGCACGAAAGTTTGGCCACCACCCCTAAACTAATAAAGAAGACTATAATTCTAAACTAGTTCTAAATTAATAAAGAAAAAAAAAAAGAAGAGAATGGACGACGCAAGATTTGGCGCGAGGAGTTGATAAATTCGACTCGTAGAGGATTAATGGACGTTTGAGGGGCAGCTTGAGAATCATGAATGGAGGTTGGCTTTCATTACGGGAATGTGGATCAACGGGGTCGGATCTCGTGGCATTTGACATTTTCGTCGCGAGGTCGGGTCAGTTCGGGCCAAGAAAGCCGTTTCTCGTCTGAATCTAAATTGATCGAACAGCTAATTGTAAGTGAGAGAACCACGGTCGCTATTATCACGTTTCACTGTGACCCGATTCATTATCGATTCTCGTTGATCTTAATCTAATCGTTACGTGATGTGATTAATCGTTGTTAAGTAATTGAGACAACAAATGAGCAATAAATACAGATACGCATACAGGGCATATCGTATTTGTCATCAACAAATTGTGAAATTTGTGACAAAGAGTCACTATTTTCTCGCTGTAATCAGAAAACAATATCACAAAGAAGTGATTGGTGATTGAAACGTAAAACTTCCATCACAGACGTTTAGGTGGAAAAGAAGAAAAAGAAAAAAAAGAAAGTAGAAACCTTTGTAATACTTGTAATGGGGGACACAAGCTGTTGTTTATACATTTTACGAAAAATCATTCAATTCTCTAGAAATACACTGTTTTACATCTAAGAATTATAAATTGGTCATTTAATGATACGAACGCGTGAAGAAAAAACATATATTTAACGATGCCGTGCGTGTAAATTTTCTTCAATGGAAAATGCGTCGCTTACATATTCATGTGTGCAATATTTGCTCGTAACTCTGTAACAAAGCGTTTGACGTCATTGAAATTCACGACACCCTGTACGTATGTACGTACATATAGAGATAGCACACAGCGGACGTAGCTTTAGTTGTAGCATTAGCTGCACCGATGGAAATGCGACATAAATTTGCTAGAGAGAAATGAAACCGGGGGATGGAAAAGCGTGGAGGAAAAACAGCTGGTGAGAAAGGGCGCTAAATCGCCGGTTGTTCGGATAACACCGGGTAGTTTGAGGGTATTCGAGGCGGCGTAGGGCGCGGGCGCGAGCGCGCGCGCGCTTTGCTCGGCGAGTAAAGGGAGGAGAGAGAGAGAGAGAGAGAGAGAGAGAGAGAGAGAGAGAGGGAATTTCGGGAGGAACGATTTGCTGGAAATGAAAGGAACCCTTGGCCTCGGGGGCCACTTGTTGCACAGCGTTGGATTCCCGCTGACGGAACACCGCGGGACGTGGCTTGCACTAACGATTCCGAATAGCCTCGAAAACTGACTGAGATCGGAATGGAGGACTGCCCTCTATCCTCCACCAGGCTACTGCCTAATCGTCCCTTTATTCCTGCCTTTATTCCTTGCCTAATCGATTCCGCGACCGCTCCACGGCACACGTCCGAATTTCCGCTTGCGATTTCTTCGAGTCGAACGGCCAACGAGATCGTGCGAATTCCTCTCCGCTCCGATTCTCGCGCCATTTACACGTACTATGTATTTACACCCCCGCTCGGAAATCCTACAAGCATCATGATAAAAATGGCACAGTAAATATAAATAAATTACAAATAAACGCAATATTAAAATTATACAAAATATATTTACATTGAATTGCAAAATAAAGAAAGACTCTGTTGATTGTACGTATTAATATATTATCATGTCGTTGCAACGTCGTGTATCGTACGAAAATCATCCGCGACAAGTACTAAATATTCAAAATAAAAAAAGCGTTCCAAGCCTTGTGAGGGTGGAAAGTGTACGTTTTTTTTGAAGAAAGCTCCAGTCTATTTAAACGGCACAAATTGCCGTGAGGAAGACAAACGTCGTAGGATCAAAGGAGACGACGTGTCCAGCGACGTTTATTAGCTTGATTTAATTCAATAGAGCTACCAATAACGAGTGTGACATTTAATTGGTCCGGTGAAGATGTCACACGGTATTTTTCTAGTTCGCTGTCGCGTAATGCTCCTTTACAGTGACATCGATATACCCCTCTGCTCGACGTACAGGCAGATTTCACGCATGTGAATCCGTTCTTGGAAAAAATGTGTTCTTGCAGTAAATATGAAACAGCAATTTTGCGATTGCTTCACGATTGAATCGCGTGCCTGTTTGCATACTTTGCGTTTCATACTTTGTACCAAGTATTTTTCCTTACGGTACGTATGTACACGTATGTAGGTACACGCGTACAGTCGAAACGCGTTTCTCTCTCAATCGAGGCTTCGTCTCATGAAAAATTTATGTCGAGCTGAACCATTAAAGACTTACGGTCGAGCGAGTTTTCGAGATTGCGGTAAGGAGTGTGAGAAAAACCGGCGTTAACTGTTTTTCGATCGACAATAAGGCGATCGTGAACGGATGATTGGGTATCAATGATCGGTGAATCGATCGGTGAAAAGGTATCGGTGACTACTCTGGAACTACTCTCTCCCCGGCTCGAGTGTCTCTCGACGACCAGACGATTAGAAATAGCTGCTTTTTACAGCTATTTGCATTTACGGCGAGGTACTATTTGGCGTACCAACAGCGTTCCACCTTTCCCCAATTGTCGTCGCGTCACACGGACGTTAGAAGCTTTAACATCCGTGAGAATAGGCCGGGAAAAGAACGTAACCCTCTTTCTTTCGTTGTCCCGACGAAACATGCGGTTGTCCCGAGTAATAAATTGTAATTGAAATAAAAGCAGTCAGCTATCTTCCTCCGTCGTAATTCTAATTTTTTGTTCTTGCGCGATTCGGCAGCTAATAATTAGAGCCAACCGATGGCCGCGATGTCTTTGAACGATCTTGACGCTCAACGTGGATTACGGATTTCAGCACGTTTGCCCTCGGAAACATTTTTCGTATCATCTACCAACGATATTTATTTACAAAATAATGAGCAAAGTATTCATTCGGTGAGTCATTTCAAACAAAATGATACAGCATTTGGATACACAATCGTGCTGTTTAAATGGTATTTAGCATGAAATTTTCGTTGATTATATTTCTCTAGTGTACGTTACTTTGTTTAAAGCAATCGCCAAGGATAGTATATAAAAGTTAATAACAATTTCATTTTTCTGGCACCATTTTATGGAACGTTCCTTTCGTAAGAGGCAAAATTAGATTAGTTTAGTTTGCGTGAATTATCCCGAATTATTCGAATAATCATTTGAGTGTCAATTGACTCACGGCTGCCTCTATCCTCGAGAATTTCTTGCGTCGTCACTTTCGTTCGTATTGTAATTATCAGCATTTTTATAAAAAAAAAAAAAAAAAGATTGTAGATGAATTTCAGCTGTCGACTAAATTTAGGTATGATGTTTCCCCGACGAGGAGCAGTCGAGTGCAAAGGGTTGAATAACGCGCATTCTTGCATCGTGTGTGCACCTTGTACCTATAGAAAAGAAGATATTAGAAATGGGAGGAGAGTAGAATGGAAGGAAAGAAAAAGGAGAAGGCGGTGGACGCGTTAGCGCAGAGGCATCGTTGCAACAAAATAAACGTAAAAGTACGCATCTGGGAGAAGAGGAGCAGGAGGAAAAGGAGAAGGAGAAGAGAAGAAGGAAAGAAGAAAAGAAGAAAAGAAGAATAGCAGCGGTGCCTACGTAGGAACGTTGCGGACGTTGTTAAATAAAGTGATCATCGTGCATCGGCGACTCATAAAAGGCGACAGTTAGCGGTAAATGGAGGAACGTAGGAGAAGATAGCGCGAGAAGAGTGCCGAGGAGAACCGTGCGCTCAAAGAGGAATAGAGGAGAGAAGGAGTATAGAAGGAGTGGAGGCGAGGCGAGGCGAGGCAAGGCGAGGCGAGGCGAGGCGAGGCACGTTTCGGACCGAATAAAATTACAATAACCGGGATGTATAGAGTTATTCGTTACCCGGCGCAAAGTTGGCTCGAGACTCGGGGCTCGGGATAGCTGCTTTGACGACACACGCGGTGCCGCGCGGTGATCCATCTTAACTGCCAACCCTTGCTTCGGACGATGCGCGTCGCCGCGCGCCGTGCGCCTCCTCCACGCATTGCAGCCGATGACTGAGATGCCACCGTCCGTTAGAGCTGTCCTCCTCGATCATCCTTCGATCGCGTTGATTTTGCTCGACCAGCGAGTTCCCACTTGCTTCGACACGCTGTCCTTTTCTTCCAGCCGCAGCCCTATCCCCGTCCCGTTCCATTATACCATTCCACCATCTCGATCATCTACGCGCTTGCATCCTTTCTCTTCCGATTTCCCAATTCCCAGTTCCGACTCACGATTCACCGATTATCCGCTCGACGCAGATATTTCACTTTGTTGTTTTCATTTCAACATTGTTGCGCTGGAACTTTTTGTCCCAAATTGCAACATTTTCTCAGCTTTAACCAACTATATTTTTGAATGTAACCCAGGCAAAACAAACGTATTACAAGTGTATTACTTGTTAATAATTTCTATCCAGTGACATCGTACCGAGACGAGTTCAAAAGAAAACGAAAGCGACGACGTTATTGCATACGGTTTAGGTCACTCGTTATGGTCCGCGAACCAGTTGCCGGCGCAAGGCAGGATAAATCGGTGAGTGGTGGCTATTTTTTTTTTTTTTTCAAAAAGAATTATCACATTTTGATATCTAAAGAAACAGATATATATATATATATATATATATATATATATATATATATATATATTTCTTGGAGAAAGTAGATTTATACGTTAAATTTATATAATGTTACACAGAAAACAGCTTTAGATGCCGCATTTACGACCGTTTTGTCACTTTGAATTATCATTACGACGTCAAAGGATCCTTCATTTGTCCATATAATCCTCCGTTGTTGAATTTTCTTTTAGCGTGAATCTCTAAAATAACGTTTACCAACTATTGTGTACAATTTCACGACGAGTCAACTGCCTAAAAACCGAGCTGGCTAACCCGATCTGCGTCTGAGGCTGCGAGTGATGATGACTCACTTGTTCTTTTTCACAATGATACGGCAATATATCACTGTGAAAGTGTAACCATAAACTCTAAGCGCTATATTAACACACGTTTTCTTTTTTCTTTTTTTTTATAATGACACGACAATATGTCAGTGTAAAAATGCAACCATAAGCTCTACATCAACACAGTACCCGCATTCCGGAAATGTCGTTATTGATAAAAATCAATTTTTAATAAATTACAGTTTAAACGATAAGCAGAAAATCTTTCAATTGTACACATTATGTGCGTTGTATCGTCTAATTTTTCAAATGAAAACAAACGAGAGGAACGATCAATGTGATGCAATATACCACTAACAGTAAGAAGAAAGCTGAGACGTAATGAAATCGACGTGCAAGTACATACGCCGCAAATATAGATACCACGTATGTATGCACGTAGGAATAGCAAACTGCAACTTTGTTAACAGAAAAGTGCACATCTTGGTAGGTAGGCAAAGTATGTTATGTTAAAAATCAAAGTAGGTAAACGAGTGGTAGCGGTAGCAGGCTGCTTCCGGTTCGGCGGAAGAAGAAAGAAGAAAGAAGAAAGAAGAAAGAAGAAAGAAGAAAGAAGAAAGAAGAAAGAAGAAAGAAGCTTGTTACCTATAATAGCATCGGATGTCCGAACAGAGGGAAATCCTCTTGTAGTTCGGCGAACGTTGGGAACGATGCGATTATTCCGAGTCCAAGGACGACGAAAAATCCCTCTTTTCCGGGGTAATTACGATAAATATTTGGCCAGCCGGCGGGGCCAACCCTTCTCCGAATGGGCAGCCACGCGAGCTTAAGAGGTCGACGAATGAAGAGAGAAGAATGGAAAAGAGCGGCGCGCGAGCAACAGCGACTGATCGGTGGTGAACGAGGGTGAAGCAGCTCGGAGGAAAATCCGATAATGCAAATACGTCCGCGGGACAATATCAGCCTGAAAAAAAAAAATCGCTAATCGCTTCTAACGACTGTCAACGACGGTCCGCTCTGCCGTTCAAAATCCACAAATATTTCCCCTGTATTTTCGAAAACACTACTTGAACGGCGAAAGAGTTCGCCGGGGACTCGAAAAGCGGCTCGGGCAGTGGCATTTTGGCGTTTAATGGGGATTTTACCGGTGAAAAGATTTTCCAACACATTGTGCGTTGCAACAAACGACGGATATCGGTCGAAAATGAACGCTTCGATCCATACGAGAGATTGTGTAAATTTGCGTGCGTCGATTTGCACGCGTAATGCGAGGGAGAATGAAAATATAAAATACAAATGGTGAAATAAAGATCGAGATGAAGATTAAGGATAAAAGATTATTGAGAAACGTGCAATATTTTGAGCGTACGGGTATCCGGTGAGTAGCCCGCCGAAAGAGGAGAGATCTGTCAAAACGATGGGTCCGCCTCGAGGATTTCTCGACGCGTGCGTTTAGCTTTTGTCATCGATAGGTCCGATTCTTGATGGATCTTTCGAGTATCCGTCGTTCTCACGCAGATCACGGACAGATAATCTGCTTTTCGAGAAACAGAGGATCGTTTGTGGCTCGAAACCTCGAAACGTGCCTCCGAAACTCTCGAATTTTTTTCGTCGGGAAAACTTTCGTTGGGAAAACTTTGGCCCAAAGTTTGTTCGTTCCCTCTCGCCGGGCAGGTTTCTTCGAAGAAAGATCGAGAATATTGGGACGAATTGGAAAAATATTCGAGAGCGCGAGCGTGCATGTGTGTAAGTGATACACGACGTTGAGCGTATCGCTGTCGCAACCGCTGGCTTTCGGCTCCGTGAAGCGAACGAAGAGACATCGAGGCCATCAAAGGAGCCGCCTGGCCTCCTCGGCTCGTGTATCGTGGAACCAAGTCCGAGTCTGACGTCTCTTCTTCGTTGCCTATTAGTAAATCTCGTCACAACCAGCTAATGATCGCCTTTACACACACGCACGCACACGCACACGCACACGCACACGCCGCGCTCTCTTTCTCTCTCATTCAGAAAGAATCCAGAGTCAACTCGAAGAGTGAATACAACTGAAAACAGTTGCTACGCGTTCGTAGTTATCGATTCGTACTCGCATTTCTGCTAAGAGAAGAGATTCCTCGAGGTGAGGAGGATAAACGAAGAAGAAGATGATGACGAAGAAGATGAAGATGAAGATGAAGATGAAGATGAAGAAGGTGTAGAAGAAAAGAAAGTGTAGGTGGCGAGAAGAGGAGGAAGGAGATGAGAAGGAGGAGGGAGGCAAAGGAGAGGATAAAGTAGGAGGGGAAGGAAAAGAAGAAGAAGAACCCCCCGCAGCTGGTAAAGGGTTTACGGTCTGTCAGGCTCTGATACACGCCGCTCGTCCTTCCTTCCACGTGAGCGTTTCAGCTGGTATCGGGCATGCAATCACACGGAGGATTAAAATGGAGGCGGCGTAAAAGAACAGGCTGGAGGAAAAGGGAGAGCATTGCCTCGGTTGGTTGGTATATGCTCGCGTTTAGCTTCTTCGCTGGATGAGGAGACCCGCTGACGGATTATCCTTTCACGGCGAGTCGTGGACACGGACACATTCTTCACGGACAAAAACTTCAACTCGTTCCGCCGACGACGTGACAAAGAGGAGAAATTTGTTGTTTTCTGCGGTGACGGGTGTTTTAAACGTCAACGCGACCTGGAAAAATCGTGCCTCTCTCGAGCTCGTTTAAATTTCTTTCTTTTCTTTTCTTCTTCTTCTTCGTCCATTGTTTAATCCGAGGTGTTTGGCTCGCCTCGAGAAAGCAATTGCGATTTTTTTTCTAACAGATACGTACGTACATATGTACATCTGAAAACGTAACCAACTTTGTTTCAAACCGCAATTTGTTTCATGATCTGTGACACGATACCTGATTGTTCAAGCTTGTTTTAAACAAGCAAAATGCACGATCTCGCGTTAACAGTTGTTTGTTTGGCTGAAAGTTCGTAGAAGAACGTGTTATCTAACGTGTATGGCGAAGAAAC
Organism: Frieseomelitta varia; assembly: GCF_011392965.1. Lineage (NCBI taxonomy): Eukaryota > Metazoa > Arthropoda > Insecta > Hymenoptera > Apidae > Frieseomelitta > Frieseomelitta varia. Next base: position 85,604 of record NW_025110510.1, on the reverse strand, counting down.
ATTCAAACAACGACAGTGTCGGAACTGATCTGTTAAATTTCACTGCCGACGAGGATATCGAATCGTTCTTGAAACTGCGTTTCAGTCGAAAAGAACGTGCATCCGTTAGAATATGACTTGGATTGCTGATTTGTTTTAAATTTTAATACTTCGATCGTGTTTTCGTCTTCGAGCGCTGTTTCGATTTAAATCTCGACATTTAGATTCCGTGTTCAATCTCGATATTTTTATTTAGATCTGGTGGACCTGTTGACCGCTTTCAACCTAAATGTCGGCAAATGATCGAACAAAATAGACCATATGTTAATCGAACCTTTGTTTCTCGCGAAAAGTTTCATTTGCGCACACGAAAAACAAAGAACACAATTATTTTTCGGCCAATCGTATTTAATCGTGTCGAAAAGCTATAAAATTCATCAACGTATCTCTTTACTAGTTTCTCAGATTTAATTTGCTAGATTATTAACTAGAATAGTTTACCAGATTATTAACAGTTATTAACAATTGCACGATGAAAAGGTTGGAAAGGAGTAGGAGAGAACTGAGAGCCGTGTTCCGTTGTGGCGAATCTCGGTGTTGTGCCCCGAGCGCGTGACTCTTCTCGTTCTGCCGAAGAAGAAGACGAAGACGAAGACGAAGAAGAAGATACCGTCTCGATATCGAATCAATCTACTCTACCAGCGTCAGCGACATCAGGCTAATGGAATTATCAGACGGGACAGACACCCGCATCGTTCTTTGTGGTCGCTCGCACGTGGAGGTTGCCGATCACCGTGGAGACCCGGCCCGAAGTGAAAACGAGCCGAGTAGAACGAAACGAAACGAAACGAAACGAAACGGAATGAAACGAAACGAAATGAAACGAAATGAAACGAAACGAAACGAAACGAAACGAAACGAAACGAAACGAAACGAAACGAAACGAGAGGAATCCTGAAAGAGGACGTTGCGTCACGTAGACTTTTGAACAGCATTATTCCTTCACGGGCCGTTACAATGCCTCCATTACACGCGTGATAGTCGCTCACGCTCCAATAAAACTGTCGGACGAAACCTGTTTCGGATGCACAATACTCGGGCTTGATGCATCCTCCTTGTTGCTACGGGTCGCGTGTGTTTCTTTTTACAGCTCGGAGCAGCTTGTAACTAGCCGATTCGAACGCGAACGATGCCTTTTTTCTAATTACTCCGGGACGTAATTTTACACGAAACTTGTAGATTTTCGCTGTCTAAACTCTCTCAATCACGTAGCTAACAATTGTGACGAGTCATTCGGGTTATCGTACCTTTGCCAGAACATCGCCGTAAACCGTGAACCCATGTTCTCTTGTCTCGAGACTTATGCATGGTACATGTATCTCAACGTGTTTGGTATTCGGTATCCGTGTCGCGTCTCTTGATAAAATGAACAAACGTCGTTATATCCGGATAAATATCCATCGTGAACGTGGCAAAGGATAGTGGCGAAATTAAACAAGATGGACAACACTTGCGGGTACACGTTCAGACACGCGTATAGCAAATGTAAGTGTAATAGGTCTGGTATCGATTCTACGTACGTATATCGAACGTCCCTTTCGTCGATTTGCAAACGAAACGATAATCGAAAGGAAGCGGATAATAGGGCCATGGAGAGTATGAATGACGAAGGAGCAAATAAAGTCACGAGCAGAGCAGCAGGTGACCGACAGTTTCCGGCGATTCGACGAAGGTTCTGAAATTACGAGTAGCACAACTATTGTGTCACACAGCGAAAGCCGCCGTGGGATCTTTCGAGCGAGCGGTCTCTTTCATCTTCTCCAACCCCCTTTGGACACCTCGGACGCCCCTTTAGCGCGCATTATGCGACGCGACACCCCTGCTCCCTTTGCCCGCGCAGTTATAAACGAAAAATATGTTGACAAGCTACCCACCGCTATCTCACCACCGACGTCACTTCTCCTACAGACCCGTAAAATCCACTTTCATCCACCATCATCATCGAATTAACCCTGCTACTCGTCTCTCACTCTAACTCTACTATAATAACACTGATTTCCTCGATTCACCTCTTCGAGAAACAATTTCTTTCCCTCCTTGTTGCTTCAGTGTAGAAGCTTGGAAAAACTTATACTTAGTTACTTCTAAATTATTCTCTATTTACTTCATACTTGCTCCTTGATCGTTCTCTGATCGTTCACGTTAGGGCAGAGTGCCCAAATTTCGTTCCGCCATTTTCAACGTTTGTTCTTGACTTTTTTCTAATCTTTGCTGAAAGATTTCACTTTGAAATTATTATTATTATTATTATTATTATTTGACGATCACTGCTATTGTGATTGCGTAATGTATCGTTACGAATAAAGAAAACGTCAAAGTACGTGAAAAATTTGGTTTTCTAGATTAGTTTGGCATTTTTAGATTATTAGAAAAAAGTGTGCCCTTGCTTCCGGTCGTTTTATTCGCTCTTTTTGTGCGTCTGAAAAATATTTTATTTATCGATCAGCATACACAATTATATAAATATCACATGCAATTTTTTTATTAGTCGTCTGAAACAATCTGGATTCTCGCTACTGATAAATTTTCTGGTCTCACTTCAATCTTTGAAATTCCACACGTTACGTTTTCTCATCTGAAAAGCGTTTGATCTTCTGACGATAATCTCTCGCAGTGATTAATAACACATATATATTAACAACACCGTAACACGAACGTATCTAATAAATTTACTCGAAAGTTAAGATTAATTAATTGCAAATTTTGTGAAATAAGTACGATAAACGTGTGCAAGATAATTTTGCATACGAAAATACCTGAAAATAGATATGCGCAAAATAGACATACGCGTTATGCAAAAGTATGCAAAATAAAACAGACATTTTTAGACTGTGCGACGACATCATATCTAAAGATATATATTAAATTACCATCTTATACTCCCACGTCTTTCCCTCCCCTCTGTAAAAATGTGCATTTGCAAAATTGTGGGTGAGTGAAATTAGGTACAAGCACGAAATTCGGGCACAACACCTCGTGCAAGTTTACGATAGAAACGGATGGAATTTAATTATTGTTAAATTTAATAATTATTAATTTGATTCTCTTTTTTGTTTTTCTGAAATTATCGAGTAACGCTTCATAAGCTTTCGTGAAGAATTACGCGGACGAGCCGCGAGCAAAAGAAGACGAGAACGGAGAAGGAGCGGTGCTCCGAAAGCAGGACTTTGCCACGGCGAACATCCATGAGCCGAGGTGTCAAAGGTGCCGATCGCTCGCTACTCACTCTTTTTTTTTCTTTTTTTTTTCTTTTTCTTTTTATCCGGGATTCACGTGTTAACGGTTCGAAAGGTCGGGATCGAATGCACCTTAAGAAATGCCTGTTACAAAAGCCTCTTTAGTGCACAGGTGGTGCACACAGGACTAGGCTCGAACGTTTAAACTTGACGTCGATATCACGCGACACACACACACACACACACATCTTCTTATGAAAGACTCTTCGTTTTAGCAACTCGAACATCTTTCATATATTTCCGCTTATCTGTCACCGTTTGTCGTCTGTTTTTTTTTTTTTCTTCCTTAAATTAGCATTTTCACTTTATAGCTACTTGACCTTGGTTGGTTGGCAAAAATATTAATACACAAATGTACAAACCGTGCAAAATGTCCAATCGTATCAAGAGTGTCTACGTATGATAAATTATTATCATTTAGATGATAATTGAAATACATGAATTTGACGAGAGTATCTGTATTATTTTAAGCACTTGTAAAAAAAACGAAAGCCTGAAATTGGTCATTGTTACAGCGTTGGGATAATAAAATTGTCCAGTTATTTGCAATGATAGTATTGAATAATAATATTTCTTACAGGCAACTGTCGTTTCAAATATCCCGCCGGGAAAGCGTTGAAAAGAGTGGCAAGGGTACGCACATACAGTACGTGGCTGTGTACAGTGGAACAGAGCTGCAAAAGTGACACAAGTGCTGGAATACTTTCCTTGATAGTACGCTCAAATTTTTAGATTCTGGATAGCGTAGATCGTATTCGTAGATGGTGGACAGCGGGTGGCGTCCCGAAGTTCCAGTTCCTCTTGTCGACACGAGTTTATGAATTTATCGGGAACAAAATCGACTACCAAGTGACTGATGATCCTTTCGTTTGGAAACCGTTTTGTCTCGAGCCTACTGCCGGAAACAGGTCAGCGGTTCCTTCGTCCTGTTTTCCAATTCATCTCTATCTATCTATCTGTCTTTCTGTTTCGAAACAGTTTCTCTCTCTGTCTTGTACGTGCATATTCATCTCGGGTCGTGTGCTTTCTCCCATTGCTATTATTTTGTTGAGTGCGTACATACCTACAGCAGTACGCACTCCATCGAGTTAATAAATACATTGAAGAGCGTGTTGAAACATTTTTTCTAACTGTAGTTGAATTTTTACAATTTTCGAAGAAAAGAAAATTTACGATACAACTTTGTAAAGAAAGATCGCGTGACGATCTACTTGATCTCGTTTGAAAGTGTGAAGCTTCTACTTGTTGTGGCGACTCTCGTATAATTCTTTGGCTTTCACTATTCGATAAACAGCTGCATTTAGTAGAAAGACTCGAGAAACATAGACAGCGACGCAACACAATTGTCGCGTACATTCTCACTGGATTGATAATGTTGAACAATGTTTTTACAATCGCAGATTTTTGACGTTGCTGCAGTTTTGTTACAAGCAACAAAATAGTATCCAAATATTTTTAGCCTTTCTTCTTCTTCTTCTTCTTACGAAATTATGTACCTAGCCACGGAGGTTTTTACATCTGAAGGTTAAGTCGCTGTCGTTAAAAATAGCTATAGAAATAAAACTCGATCGATAACGATCGATACACACGTTTTTCTCTTTCTTTCTTTCTTTCTTCGTTTTGGCATTTCATACCGATCTTTATTTTTTCTTTTCAATCTTTCCGTTTCGATCCATCAGAGGTGAATTGACTCGAGAAGAAATACTACTAATACGATGGTTACACACGGTCAAGCGTTCAACGACAAAATATTCAAAGAGGAAGATGAGTAGTCGCTTTGGGTAGCTTACATATTTAGATGGACGAACGAGATAACCCGCTTCTATCCGTACGATCATGCCCTTCTCACGCTGAAGGTAGCCCGATCTCCTAGGACGGAGGTCCGTCACATTTTTATTTCAATTTTAATTGTTAACAATAAATTCAGTGAAATACTGAGCTTAGCTGGACGAACTAAGAGAAATGTTCCGGAGAAAATTCTTGCAAGTTCTTCGACAAAAAAAAAAAAAAAAATCGCGATAACGCCAGGTTACGTGTGATACAAAATATGCGAAAAAAAAAAAAGAAAATTACGCGAATTTGGTTGGGAAATTTTGTCGCACTCATCCCTCCCTCCTTAGGTTATCGCTGCAACACTTTTTTTTAGCTAGCAAGGAATATTTTAACGACAATGTACAAAAATTTCACAACGACGGCGTCGCGTCTTTTCTGAAAAGATGAGAGAAGAGGTTGTAAAATGAGGACGATCACGTACTTGCAGATACGTTTCGAATATTACCGCAAACACGAGCGTTACAGAAAGCGTTGGAACGAACTCGTTGGACGACCCGATGCTTCGGAGTAAATATTCTCGAGGGATGAAACAGCTGAAAAGTATGGTCCAAGTTTGTCGAAAAGCGAGAAGAAAGGAAGAAGAAAGGGGAAAAGTAAGTACATATGTACTACGTATGTACATACGTGCATACGTAGGAGCGGAGGCACGATCGAGCGGAGCGACGATCATCATCCGGTTGGCGGAGAAGGAGGAGGAGGAGGCTGCTGGCTCTCTCATTGTTCCGGCGTACGAAGCAAGGAACGTTTCGGAGGGAACATTGTGCGCGCGTCCGAGGAGAGGTTCGCACGACGCGACGACGGTAACCTGATCGACTTATCAATAACCGCGTAATTATAGTACCAAAGAGTTGGTAGAGCTCAAAACAAGCCATAATAAAACGTAGGCATCTTTCCCACAAGTAACCTTATATCCCTGACGAAGGAGACCCGTGCCGCGGCCGACGCGACGTCTTTTCAGCTTTCAGCCTTAGCCTTAGCCTTACTAGCCTTAGCCTTACTAGCCTTAGCCTTAGCCTTAGCCTTAGCCTTAGCAGCCTTCCTTCGCCCGAACCAACCAGCCTCTTCAACAACCTCCACAGGCAACAAGCAGTTGTTCTTCTTTGCTTCTCTCTACGAGTCTCTATGTCTATCTTTTTCCTTCTTCTTCATCCTCTTTCCTCTCCGCTCTCACTTCTCGCTCTCGTTTGCCAGCTTACCAGCTTACTCCGTTTCTACCCAGACCAACAAACTTTTATCCCAGCAGACTCTATTGAATCCTCGTGTTTGTGCTCCCGTTCGCGTTCGTGTTTCGCCCCGTTACCCCGCTGCTCCTTGTTTTCGTCCCGCGAGCTTTGTCAGCGAATTAATTTATTACGACCCAATTATCATCGTGTTACCTGCTCGCTCCGACCCTAACCCCCTCGTGTTTCCTGCTGGAACCACTCCCGCGTTTCAACCACTGCGAATTCCCTCGCCACGATCGCGCGTCGCGTCCGCTTCCTGCGGAGGCGATCGATTAAAGGACGATCGATTAAACCACGCGTTTCTCTCGAAATTATTTCCATATGTACCTTGTACGTAGGCAAGTTTGTCCGTGGCTATTACAGATGAATTCTATACCTTTGATTTGATGGAAATATCATACGTGTAAAGAAATCCTACTAATGGAAAATTGATCTTGACTTTGAATTTCAAGATTCAAAAATTGTTCTATTCGTCGTGAAGATAAAGATAGCTGTTTTGAGAAATGGCAAAAAAGTTTCTCCGCTTTTGGATTAGGTTTCGCTAACATTTGATTTATCGTAGTTGCAGCATCAGTGAGAATCCAAGTAATCAAATTAAAAAAAAAAAACTAACATTATTCGAAATATAAACATTATACATCCACGCGTCCAAAACCATAAATTTCATCCATGCACAGCCACGGACAAAGTGTTCTTTCCACCCTGTACATACAGATACGTGCACCTATGGCCAGGTGCATTTGCTCGTATTTTACGATTCGTTAAATTAAACGCGAGTTTAATCGTTTATACGTCTACGTCTACAGATTTGACGTTTTAATTTACGGATATATACACATGTGCAGACAAGTAGAATGTTGAACGTTGTTGATTGAAATTTGTCAAACGGAGCAATCAATCAGGTCAATGAATCGGAATGAACAAATTGGAATGAAAGGCTCGCGAATATCAGGATATAGCAGGTAGACGGAGAGGAGCAAGAGTTGGAAGGATCCAAGTATCGGAGGTTGTACAGTTCGATGGTTCGTCCGGCGATCAGCGTAGAACTTGAGTGACAAGCGGCGAGCCTTCGGGGTATGAGAGGACTCATCTTCGACTTTGCGGCACATCAAAGACGTTAATGCTCGCCTTTCCTTCTCCTTTTTCCGTTTCACTCCCATCGTCCGGCGGCCTTTACTCTCCCGTTGGTCCACGGCTCCTCTAGCTCCGTTTAATACACCACATCCCCGATAATATTTTCCCCCCCGCTCTTTATCCATCGATAAACTTCAAAGATCCAAGCAGAGACCGAATCGGTATTACGGATAACGATAAAATACCGGCATTTTTAGGTTACTGTTTAATTACGTTTGATGAAACCGAAATGGTGCGAATACCGGTATGATGCTATTAAAACGATGCTATGTTAGGTCGGTAGACGTATTTCGGTACAATACCGGTATAATACCGGTAAACATAATATATTTGAAATAGAAAAGGAGAAAATGATTAAATGTTTTCATAAAGCTGCCGATAGTAAATTTGATGACGCTTATACACGTATGCTTTATTATTTCTAACACTAATTCATCGTTGTATCTCCATACAATATCAGCAACGATACTCTTACTCAATTTTAAAAGACGACCGATTTCTCGATACGTTTCTCCTTTTTCTCGGTGACAAATAACTAATTGTTGTACGTCGATAAATCGAAAGAGGAATTGAAACAACGATTAATCGTAGAATGGAAGAATATTCCGCTAAATTACTTAAAAGAAATTGTCTGCGATATATTATTGAAGTTAAGGGCTAACTAACAAAATATTAATTATCATTTATATTCACAATTTTCAGGTTCAAATATCGTAGTTCCTCAAATGTCCGAATATTTTTGCCACGCTGCATTTACGACATAGTTCAGTTTATTGTTTGACATTAAGAAAATTACGTGCAACAAATAAATAAAATTTATGTTACTATAAACTATAATGAATGTTCTATTATATTATTAAAAAATTAATCCAAATTTACTATTAGAAACAATCGAAATCCGCAACAATAGTGTGAATAGTACGATGTCCGAATATTAACAAGAGTCACTGTACGTAGAAAATGAAAAATGTGTTTTCGCCAGTAAAATGGTGTATATTTCCGTACCGGTATATATTTCGGTGTTTTTACCATTGTGAACATCAAATACCGATAAAATACGTGTGAAAATACTTGTATGACCGTCTTATACCGGTATTAAAACCGATTTCCCAAATAGCGGTTATATTACGATAATATTGGAGCAAATACCAGTATAATAATACCGAAACCTCACAATATTTCGGTTTCAGCCTCTGGGTATAATACCTAAACCTCGAAATATTTCGGTTTTCAGTCTCTGTTCTGAATCCAAGTTCAATTTTCGATCGAAATTTTAATTTAGAATAGCTACCTATCAGCTACTGTTGCACGCTGTGTGACCTTTTTTTTCTACATATACAGTAGGTATCGAAACTATATGCGCGTGTGTTCGTAACTTTTCTAAAAGGAAGAAATTGCACAGAATTGTAGACAACGATGGACACTAGCTATCGACGATTGAAGCATAAACTTTCCATCAGAGACACCGAGGACAAAAAAATAGAGAAACTTTAACTTTAATACAGTAAAGAACAAACAAACTGCGACTCGTATATTTTACGAAAAATTATTTAAATCTTTCATGATACGCTGTTTCTACGCCTATAAAACGTCTAGCATAAATTATAAATTGGTCAGTTTGATTATTTTGGTAGGTCTAGTGTTAATAATTGAAAGTTTTGCAAGATTCTCTGCTCGTTGTTGAATGTTGTTACGACGTACGTAGGGGAGAATCGTACAGTAGGAATCGGACAGTAAAGGGTAGTTCTTTGTTCTTGCCGTTAGCCATCTGCATTATTGACGAGGAAACGAATTAATGCCATCGTTCTTCGCAACATACACCGGCGATATTTCTTCAGTATTGATACAAGATATTATACTTTTACGCCGCTATTTTGTGCGACAAAATATTATATTATTTTTCGCAGTGGATTCCTTATCTTTTAGATAAAGTAGATAATCTTGTTGTACAGGGTGGGTCAAAAATCGCACTCCCTACTAAAATAAATCCATAGTTGTTTATTTATTTCTGGCAGTCAACGCTTGAAAGAAATAACGAAAGAATCATATTTTTAAAATTATTAGTGAAACTTGGTTTTCCTTATATTTTGACGTTTTACTAAAAAGAAAGCAGGTGGGAAGAAACTTTTGAGACCCATCCTACGTTACGTTACATTATTTCTAGATTATTCTAGACTATTTTCTAGAGCGACATACTTCATACATTGCGCATAAAATTTGCAAGTCATTTTCTGTGTAGTTCGTCGGACGTTATCCAGTATCGGGACAAGTTCAAAAGAAAACTATCTTTTATGGTTAAAGCGTTCTTCGATTTTTCTTCTCCTTCGATTCCAGATGAAAAGAAGGAAAAACGGAAAAGGGAAGAAATGCGCGATATCACAACGTACAATAATGTAACGCATACAACGTGTAAGAAGCAAAGCAAAACGATTCCCGGCCAAGGGAAGGCGAGAGAGCAAACAGCTGGGCTCTGTGGCCCTGGCTGTGATCGTTCGCTGTCGAGCAACGAAGGATCGTATTAAATTCCGAGAGAATCCCTGGGCCAATAAATCTGTTTGCAATTAGCAGGGATCTACACGCGAGCGTCGCTCGCCTGTACGAACCCGTACCGGGCCGGGGATCGAGAATAAATGACGTCATAAGAAACGGGGTCCTTGATGACCTCCCGTCGCGAAGAACGAGCTTGAGAATCGGAAAAAGAAGACGATCGCGGTAAGTAAGAGCTCTGTTTGCCGCTGTCTGTAAACAGAACTGCGTTCGACAAAATTGCCAGCGCGAAGGAATTTGAAATAAACACGAACGAACGCACAAGAACGCATTCTCGTTCAATTGGTTCGATTGGTTGCCAACAAGATGGATGTGAAAAAACGCTATTTATCTAATAGCTATGTTGCTTTTTATGTCGAAAGTGCTGTTGGATTGGCGTTTCTCTTCCCAACAATAAAGCAACGTTCTTCAAACGCAACTAACTTCGTTTTAAACTCCAAATTCATTCTGTAATCTGATGCCTGATTGTTCGAGCTTGCTTCAGAAAAAGAAAACGTATTATTGTTTGGGAGAGGAAATGTATAATTGCTTGTTTGCCGTTGATTTCAAAATGGGACATTTTTCCGGAAGCTTCTTTTCTCCTTTGAAACTTTTTTTTTTTTCTTTTTTGTCGAAAAAGAGGAGATCACTTTTTTGAATCACAAAGGAATCGTGAAGTTGCCTGACGGATGGGCAGAAAGCAATCGGACAAACTGGTCAATATGTTGATAAAATATTTGTCTCTCGTGAAAGTGAAAATTCGCCTTTCATTTGCCACGCAAACGAAGAAACACAGTTACTTCTTGGCCAACCTAATACATATGTATATTGTGTACGTACGTATACATACATTCCTATAACTTTATACAGTTATAGCGTTGCTATAACTATGTAATTGTTATTATTATTCGTTCGATAGAATCGAGATTTCCCATTAGCTAGAAGTAGAATCGTAGAGGTAGTTTTTCTAAACTCTTCCGTTCAGCCGAACACGTACATATATGTACGTATTAGGTACCACGCATGCGTGCGTACGTACGTACGTGTATGTGGATCGTTCTCGACTCACCACGACTTTCAATAAATAATCGGTGAGTCGGAAAGCCCAGCAGGACTTGATCTACGGCAGCCGGGGAGGAAAGTAAAAGAGGACGAGCGTGGTAAAAAGGACGAGGCGAAAGACGCGTGTAATGGAGATATCGTGCTCTCGTGGCGGTAACTCGCGCGACGCGTTATGCAAATAGGATTGCCCTTTACACGCCAAGTCGGATGGTAATTGGCTCTCGCAGAAATGGCCTTTCCCCCTTGCTACCCGGCCACCCTTTTTTCTTCCTTCCTTCCTTCCTTCCTTCCTTCCTTCCTTTCTTTCTTTCTTTCTTTCTTTCCTCGTTTCTTCACTCCGCTTCGTTTCTCTTTCTGTCAGCATTTCCTTTCCTCCCTCCTTCGTTTCTTCGCACCTACTAGCCGTGGCAAATTGACGCTGAAAATAATAAAAAAAAAAAAAAAGAAAAGGCCAAAGTATGGCACTGACTATTGTATTCAGTCGGATCAGGATAGTATGGAATTTTCTCTTATTAAAATACGTGCAATCGACGTATACGATTTGAAAAAAAGAGAAAAGACTGGATATACAGGATATGGGTTGTAACAACATGTACAAGCGGACAGGGGATGATTCCTCATCAAGTACACGTGCGTGCTTGAGGCAACGAAACATAAAGTTAAACGATCGAGAAACTTTTTTGCTATTTTTCAAAATGGAACTATTGGGTTTCTTGCTGGAAAAGTTTCACCTTCACGACGAGTAGAATATAGTGCAAGAGGAAAAAAAATTTTTGACTTTAAAATTCTTGGCCAAGATCAATTTTGTGGCTGATTCTTTACATCAGATCGAAGGTGTAGAATTCATCTGTGATAGCCATGAAAGGGCAAATCTTTCTTCCCTTTCAATCCTGTAGGTATGTATGTATGTATGTATGTGTGTGTGTGTGTGTGTGTACATGGAATCGAAGGCGATGAAAGAAAAGATAAGAAGAAGCGGGTAAATGTGGGAAATTAAGAGGGACGAACCGTACGGTTTGGAGCAGGGTCGAAGGGGGGCGAGATCGCGTGTGCCTGATCCGTGAGATCTTAATTAGAACGCATGACTAGCGAATCTCGATCGTCCGGACGCGTGGCTCCCGCGGTCATCGCATTTTTCTCGGGGACGGAACAGCATCCGGTGGATCGTGGCGCAATCGAGTTGCACCACCACCGGCGCGATTCCACCGAGGATGCAATTATGCAGGATCCTCGCCGGACGATTAACGGCCCAGCCAATTACCCACGCTATCCCCCGTCGGATTCTATAAATATGCAACGTTAATCCCATTAGAACGCGCCACGAACGCCCTCGGTTATAAATAATTTACTATGTATTTATTTACGCGAGTACGCTGCCGGGAAATACGCTCACGCTCGTAAATAACGCCATGAAATAACGCCATCTACTTCCGAGATGAAATTTGTCTCATCTTTTTATCTGGATTAAGTAGGAGATTAAGTAGGCGCCGAGAATCGTAGAGAAATTTCACAGGTAAACAATTAGAAATTGATAATAAATTAACAGTGGCAAAGTGTTTCTCAAAGTATCAGTCGTGTCATTAGGTCGGCCGAAAAATGGCCTGTGTTTTCTTCCGTGTGCAAATGAAAAGCGAATTTTTCGCGACAAAATTATTATAAACTTTGTTAATAAACATATTTATATATTTACTTTATTAATAGATATGTTTACAAACTTCGTTAATACAGTGACCGTTTGTTCGATTACCTTTTGCAACTTTCTGAGTCCGCGTTTTCAGAAAAGTTCTCATCTTTTTTTACAACATTTGACGTATTAAAATTAAAATCAATTCCGTCATTGTCTTTTAGTTTGGGGTCTTCGCTATAATTTTTTATAGACAACGCAAAAAGAAAAAGCTTTCCGGACCACGATGAAAATGTTTTAATTTTACGAACGGTCATCAACGTGAGATTGTGCATTTTCTTGTCTCAAAGCAAGCTTGAACAGTCAGATGTCAGATTGCAGAATAAATTTGCGATTTGAAATGAAGTTAAGATAAATATGTCTATATCCATCAGAAGAAAACTCAATAAATATTCAACGTTACTTGAATAAAATGGTAATACTTGAATAAAAAAATTTTGTCGCTTGTCAACAGGAAAAATGGAAAAGATGAATCAACTGCAACATTTTTCGAAACGTTTTAATCATTAATCCAAGTCTGGATTTAGAATGCCTCGATGAAAAACGACGCGCTTTGGTAAAATACGAATCGATACTGTACTCTTCAGTTAAATCGAGGAGACAATGTTGTCGGTACGTGATCTTTTTAAAGCAGAACGTCGAAGTTTAGTCAGGCTAGATGTGACAATTGGAGAACACGTGGTACGTACGTGCTCTCGGTACGTTTCTCGTTTCGAGTATTTTGATAAGGCAGCCGACTCCTGGTTTAACGGTATTACCGTGCTCCCACGGCCGAGTGCGACGGCAGGCATCTACATAATTAGTCTAGCGCTATTATTTTTTTAGGTACTGTTTGAGACGTTTGGAAGTTTCTGCGACACGTGTGCAATGAAAACAGTTTCTGCTTTGGCGAACACGTGTCACCGAGAGGAATCGAGACTGACTGAATCAGGCTCTATGAAGCAAGCAAGTTTAGGTCTAGAGCGATTAGACCGAGATTGAAAGAAAGTGAATCGGATGGATTTTGAAAAGATCCTAAAAGTACTCAAAAATATTTAAAATTGATCAAACGTCTACCGTTTAATTCAACTCTTTACGCTGGCAATTGGTTGCGCGGACCATAACGAGTGATCGAACCGTGTACAACAATTTGTCGCTTTTTTTTTAACTCGTCGGTACGATATCATTGGATAGAAATGATTAAGAAGTAATCAACTTGTCATTTGTTTTGCCTGAACTACATTTAAATATATTTCAAACTGAGAAAATGCTGCAGTTGTTGCAATTGTCGAAGAAAAAAAAAAGAAAATATACAAATGACTGTAAATTATTTCGACAAGAAAGGTGATTGCAGCGAATAGAGACCGAATCGGTTACTGTTCGATTACGTTTGATGAAACGGAAATGTTGCGAATACCAGTACGATGCTATCAAAACGATGTTAGGTCGATAGATGTATTTCGGTACAATACCCGTGTAATAGCGATAAATATAATATTAATATATTAGAAAAAGGAAAGGAGACAATGATTAAATGTTCTTATAAAGCTGTCGATAGTAAATTTGATGACGCTTATACACACATCCTTTATTATTTCTAATACTAATTCATCGTTGTATCTCCATACAACATCAGCCACGATAATTTTAAAAGACGACCGATTTCTCGATGTGTTTCCCCATTTTCTCGGTGAAAAATGACTAATTGACGTACGTCGATAAATCGAAAGAGGAGTTGAAACAACGATTAATCGTAGAATGGAAGAATATTCCGCTAAATTACTTAAAAGAAATTGTCTGCGATATATTATTGAAGTTAAGGGCTAACCAACAAAATATTAATTATCATTTATATTCACAATTTTCAGGTTCAAACATTGTAGTTCCTCGAATGTCCGAATGTTTTCGCCACGCTGCATTTACGACATAGTTCAGCTTATTCTTTGACATTAAGAAAAGTATGTGCAACAAATAAATAAAAGTTATGTTACTATAAACCATAATGAATGTTCTATTATATTATTAAAAAATTAATCCAAATTTACTATTAGAAACAATCGAAATCCACGATTCAATATTTTGAATAGCACGATGTCCGAGTATTAACAAGTCTCACTGTACGTAAAAAATGAAAAATACCAATTTCGTTGGTAAAGCGATACCGTACCGGTATATATTTCGGTATATTTACCGTTGTGGACATCAAATACCGACAAAATACGTATAAAAATACCAGTATGATCGTCTTACATCGGTATTAAAACCGATTTCCCAAGTAGCGCTTATATAATACGATAATATAGGGGCAAATACCCAAACCTTACAATACAATTCGGTTTCAGTCTCTGGATATAATATCCTAAACCTGAAAATATTTCAGTCTCTGGCAGCGAAAGAAACTGTAGACTCGCGGTTACGTGGTGGCAGACCACGGGATCTTTTGAAACAAATCGGAGGGTGAGAGACCTCCCCGTTGGCGTTGCCGAACGAGGAGTGTCGAAGAAGTGGATCCATAATGGAGCCATGTTGAATCTCTGTGTGGGGATGGATTTCATGCGACACCACGTGCCCAAGTGGTACCACGACAACCTATACCCTCTTCAAGGTCCTCACGATTCACGTGCCAATCCGGAAACGGAAGTTAACCCTCCCGTTTGGGATGGGGTAAATGTAGAGGGAGGGACGGGAGGTACGCAAAGGTGCACACACACGCTCAACCCTTCGAGAGACTGACAGCGAGAAAGTCTACGAGACAATGATAGAGCTACGACTGATTCGAAATTTGATCGCATCCTGTCACTTTCACCACCGACTAAGACGGTACCGGGACTATTTGCATCGATGTATAATGGCCTACCTAACGGCCCTTTACTTACTCGATTGCTCCAAATGCTGTTCGAGCACTTTTAGCTCTGGTTCTTCTTGCACGTTGCGAAGCGAATAAATTACGTATGTACGTACGCGCGTAATTTCTTTTAGAATCTTCCAGACCAGTGGTCTTCTCAACCTTTTTTTTGGACCCATCTAAGCGTCTTTAAAATCTTATTGCCTTCCCAAGCCCTGTCACACGCGATTCTTGTTGTTATTCAAGTGATGAATTTTTAAAGTGGAGAAAAGACTATTAATTGGGAAGCAGTTTATGAGAAGCGCATTGACCTAACCTGAATCTTTCTTTTTATCGATTGTCCTATCCAAACGAAAAACACTTTGCTACACAAGTTTCGCGTTTTTTCATTCTCAAGATTCCGAAATTTCGATAAAACTGGTCGAACGGTTGAACGTTGGACTGGACATACCTACGTACGTAGCGTATGTACGTACGCTCTTTTCTTCGACGAAGAACGCCACGTAACGCCATGTTGGCGTAATCTCCCGGATATTAAACGCAACTGCATATTTGGTAAACATTTTTAATCCACCGTCGGCGTGGATACCTAGGAACGTATCTAAGCGTAATCATTAATACGGATTACGTATGGTGTTGGGTTTCAACCGTGGTCTCCCTACGATCTATTTTCAAGTAATCCCCGGCACAAACCAACAAACAGTGACAGCTGCTGATGTCGACTAAAGCAACGATTATGTACGTGTATCCGCTTTGGTTTGGTCGCAACGCAACCAATCCCTGCGGCCAATGCGAGTGCCAATACCCACGAGCGTGTTTACCTACGTTCTCTCGCCAGTAGGCCAGCTCGAGAGATCGCTTTTCGCTTCCAATCGCGAACAAGGTCCGAACGACCGGCGGATTCTGCCCGCTCGATCGAGCCTGAAAAACTCGGAGAAGGAATTCGTCAATTCCGAATCGCCACTTGTACCGTAATAGGATTAAACTTTATAATGGCATAACAAGCACTTGCTTACGCTTGTAGCTGCCATTCGTTTGGATTACCGGTCGCGATAAATAACAGTGTCGCATTTGTTACCGTTGATCTAGTACTTTTGCAAGAAGCAAAGCGTTTTACAAGGAATAATTGCAACAAGTACGCGCGTCTAGTTTCGTCGAGTTTGCGCGGCTTCAACGAACATCGAGTAACGTAAAGGGTTGACTCTGGTACAGACGATGAGCAAAACTGACAACGCGCGTTTAGATTTTTAATCGTAATCGCAAAGTTCAAGAAATCAGTGAAACAAGTCAAACGACAAGAAACAAACCGCACGGCAAGTTTTAAGGGATTTTTGAACATTAGAGTTAAGCGACAAGAATTCGAAAAAGTCCCAACATTTGTTTCATCCAGTCTTAATCTACAAAGTTCAATAAAACTGCGAGAAACAAATCGTGCAGCAAGTTTTAAGGATAAGATGTTTACGTTGCTAGGCGAAAGTTACGAGAAAAATTTTTTTTCAATGTTTTCGCGGACGTTTGAATTTTTACAATTAATTAATTAATACATATAATTCTTGTATAATGCTCTTTTACAAAGTTTACACAGTATCGGCAATTTTTCATCCTTTTATCGTGTTGAGTTATGCTCCTTACTCTAGATACCAATATATATGTACATAGGTATCATGCATATGATGACATAAAATACCAATCTACTACTTCTCTTTCCTACTTTCGAACAAAAAAATAAGACAATGTTTCTCTAAAGTATCGATTATTTTTCATTGTGTGTTCAGTTATGCTCTTTGCTCTAGATTTATGCTTCTTATTATGAAAATTGAACATATCATTCTTACTAGAGTTTGCCACTGTTTATAAAATTCATCGTGTCTCACAAACGGAGACAGATAGGGCATATATTTATGTATATGACTCTTTTTCATTATTTTTAGGCGTACAATCAGCTCCCGAAGTGGGGCCCACAAGTTACGAAACACCCTGTATAAATGAATAAGTACTACATATTGATGGAATTTGGTTTACTGGAAAAACACGCGTATCCAGTAAACGGTGAGAGAATATATATTTATTGAGAGAACTTTACGGTGGAACGTTCTTTGCAAGTTGTTTGCTCGGAAGAAGAATAAATGCGAGTGAGCAGGTGGAGTAGCAACAGGGAAGACAGTACCGGCCACAGCGGAAAAAATAGGAAACAGTCAAAATAAGCGACATCCCTGAGTTTGTTCCTAAAGGTCAGTCGTCGTTGACCACTAACATATATGACGATGTAAAATAGCAATATACTACTCTTTTCATTCCTATTTTCGAGCAAAAAATAACGCCGACGCGCCGCAGATAATGCTCGAAAAGTGTTTTCAGCGGCAACTGAAAAGGAGTTTCGCTTTGAGGAGTAAACGTTCGAACGACGGAGTAAACGCTGGTTTCACGGGCTTTTGACTCGCGCGTTTTTCTCTCTCTCTCTCTCTCTCTCTCTTTTTTTTTCTTTTCCTTCACGTTGGTTAAATCGTTTTAACCGCTGGAACGTGGAGGAGATCAGCCGAGGTTCTCCGCACCGAAGAGGAAGAAGAAGAAGAAGAAGAAGAAGAAGAAGAAGAAGGATCTTTTGAACGCGTACGGAGAAACCACCTGGTCGTTGTTCGGCTTTAACGCGCAATAAGATCGCCCCTTGAGATTACCGTGGCCATTATCTCGGTAATCGGTAAAGAGTTCGACAGGGAAACCGGCTCTCTGTGTGTGCGAACACTCTCTTCACCGGAACTCCTCTTCGACGAGGATGTGGCAGGAACGAACGTAGGTACACGTCCCTGTTATAAATACCATTATTCGTATCGCCGTTGTACAACGACGTTTTTTTTTTCCTTTTTCCTTTTTTTTTTTTTTTTTTAACTGAAATAAAATATTCGTCGCTCGTTTCGGCCACGTAGGTAAATATATACATGCGTATGTAATACACGTGGGTAAATACATACGTACGTGTAGGGAAACGCAATGACGAAACATCCGATCGACGAAATTTTCCAATCACGCCAAATTTATCTCTCGCAACGGGGAAATATCCCAAACGACGTATATATTTTATCGTGTGTGTAAATCTGGCGTAAATCTCTCGCGTTTATCGACAATAGGGGAGGGAAAAAAAGACTGACCGTGTTTCAAAAATAAAACCTTCTACCTTTGCGTATTGTTATTTCACAGTGGCAATATTTTCGCTGCGGGATATTGAGATAGCTTTTTTTTTTTTAAACGATCGGTTCGAGAATATCCCTTTAAATATTTGCGTCCGGGGAGTCAGAAACTCTTCAAATCCCGAACGGTAAGAGGGAAAATCGCCGTTGAAACGAAGATGCTGGAAATATCGACGACAAAATTAACTGTACTCAACTGCGTCGAGTAGTTGGAAAACTAAAGAAAGAGACAGAGAGAGTGTGTGTTCGAGTTGGAGGCAGATGCGTCCGCGTTCGAGAAACGAGAAAAGAAGTAGCGAGAGGAAAGTTGGCATGGTCCACGGAGACTAATGGCTAATCTCGCCGGCAAATATTTGGATTGTCGCATCGATGGCATTGATACATGGAACGACGATACGCGGCGTGTGTGTGCACAGGCATCCTACACGGTCACGCTTCGCAGCCGAAGCCGAAGAAATCTGTAATGCATCGGGAATATGAAAACGAACGGGGGGAATCGACCAGCACGACAGCCACGACCACAACTACCATCACCATCACCATCACCATCACGATCACGATCACGCCTGTTTACACGCTATTTTGGCGACCCCATTGCGACCGTTCGATGCGTATCCAGGAATTCCGGTATTAAGATGTTCAGATAGAGTTCAGTGCGAGTCCTGACGGTCACCGCCGATAAGCTCCTTTCGAAACGTCGATCGTCTGTTTAATATATGGGAACCCCTCGCTCGCACACCGGCAGATGTAATTCGGAGTAAAGCTGAAAACTGGATCTTTCTTTCTTTCTTTCTTTCCTTCCTTCCTTCCTTCCTTCCTTCCTTCCTTCCTCTGTTCGCCCTTCCTCTGTCGAGGCTAACCCGTTCGTTCGCGTACCTGGACAAACTGCTTTCATTCATTCGGGCATCAAGCTACCTACGCGTGTGCTCCAAATGCTTTTTTCGTTTACGCGTGTTGTTTTCACTTCTATATACCAACTCTGTGGCCAAGTTCGAAGAAACTCGTTGTAAAAATTGTTCCTTGTTTTAACACCTTAGTGGTCGCGGGGCTCGCTAAAGTGCCAGTTTTGCACGAGCCCGCGACCGCGACCGCGACGATGGTGTTAAACGTGGTATCTTTATACGTAGAGACTACAACACTAGAACTCTGTGCTATGCTTTGAAATTTATCATACAAAGTTACCTTTCCAACTCGCTTCTTTTTTTCACTTTAAAATAAATTCAACTGTTCGAAACGCGATGATTTATTAACAATATTAACGTTCCGTCTTTCACTCTTTCCCTTCTGTTTCGTTAAAAAGACTTCATTTAATACGTCACTGGAATAGAGAGAATAGCAGAGAATGTGTCGGGACATTCTCAAAATATGGATTTACGTGAAAGAGAAAGGGATTCAAGGGGTTGAAAGTTCACACCGTTTAAGGAATTATAAAAAATAAATTGCACTGTGATGTAATAAATCAGTTCGTTCGTTTACTTTGATTTGAAATGAGTGCAAGGAGGACAATGCAGCGGCGTCGAGTTCAAAGATCTTAGAGAGAGGAAATTACGGATTCGCGAGGGCAAAGTGAATCGATGACGTACGGGATTAGAAAGGAGGAGAGGAGCGTGCAAGAAGTGGAGAAGGAACGATTGAGACAATCGGGCGGAAGCGTGTAGCGGCGCAACTTTATCTAGGTAGGCAGGATAGAGATTCATAGGCACGCGTTAAGAGCACTTGTCCGCGAGACAATTACACGGGAGGGAGAGAATCGGCGTGATAAGGAGAGCAGCGATTTCCATTAACGATGGAGGAACGCCGCGCCGGCGTGGCGTTTTTTTCTCTTTACTGTTCGACGTGGCTGTGTCGAAACACACTCCTACGCGGCAAGGGAGAGAAGAGATCCGGTACAGTCGGTCCAGATCGGACGATCCGAGTTGCCTATCACGCGAGAATCTCTTCCAAGTCCTACGAAACGATTCGTACGCGCGCGTTTCATCCATCCATCCAGGACAGAAGGAACCGAGAGAGGGACAAGCCTTAGACACACAGTGTTCGATAGATGGGAGAAAATGGCAACTTTTCTTTCTCTCTTTCCCTCTGATTGTCAGTGAAAATTTTCGTAAAAATGTTTATTATCTAGTCTAGCGTATTATCGAGTCTTCTTTATATTAGAAAGTATAATTTCGTAATTGCTTGTAAGAGTAAATATTTTTAGTAGAAAATTTTAACTACTACACTATGTAAAAATAGTATAGTGTTACTACTACAAAATTGGCTCTTCTTTATGTTAGAAAGTATAATTTATTTAATTACTATACTATAAAAATAGTATAGCGTCATTAGTACAAAATTGGTTCTTCTTTATGACAGAAAGTATAATTTCGTAATCGTTTGTAACAGTAAATATTTTTAGTAGAAATTTTTAATTACTATACTGTAAACATAGTAGTGTCACTACTACAAAATTGGCTCTTCTTTATGACAGAAAGTATAATTTCGTAATCGTTTGTTGTAAGAGTAAATATTTTTAGTAAAAAATTTTAACTACTATACTGTAAAAATAGTATAGTGTTACTACTACAAAATTGGCTCTTCTTTATGTTAGAAAGTATAATTTCGTAATTGTTTGTAAGAGTAAATATGTAAATATTTAATTACTATACTATAAAAATAGTATAGCGTCACTAGTACAAAATTGGTTCTTTTTTATGACAGAAAGTATAATTTCGTAATCGTTTGTAACAGTAAATATTTTTAGTAGAAATTTTTAATTACTATACTGACAGAAAATATAATTTCGTAATCGTTTGTAAAAACGATTGAACATTAGCAAAATGTTAATACATAAAAATAGAAATATTAGGAGAAATCTTTAATCGCTACTATAAAAAACAGTAGTTCCAAGTTCTACTTCTAGATTTTGATTCTGATAAGCTTGTTTCTGAAGATTCCTCGCAATAAATAACTAAGATAATAATTCTTCGTTTGAATCATCCATTATTAGGTACATGCTCTTGGATTCCATTACAATCAGACTTTTTCATTAAATTTCGTTCACAATAGATTTTTCGATCGACAATAACGCGGGAAGACTTTCTGATCGTTGATTATATTTCTTAATTGTATTTCGTATTTCAGCAGATGTGTACCGAGCCATGTTCACCGTTTTCGACGACCAGATATCAATTAGTCGTTTTAAAATATTTCTTTCAATGATATTTTTTCACGTAGCATATTCCGATTGCGTCGTAGCGAATCCTACAGTTCCGGAGTTTCGCTGCGAGCATGAGGCAGACCATCGTGGAAGTTTTAAGGAAAGTCCGGCTACGTTTCGAAAGATTTTCTCCACGTTAAAGAAAAAAAAAAAAAAAAAAAAAAAAGAAAAGAAAAGAAAAGATCATATTCTAATAAACGGTATCAACGAAAGTTCATTTGGTAACGAGAATGAATATGGGAATGAACCAACTGGTCGAAAACTTTTTCACGGGGCGCTGTGTCTACGATCGAAGCGAACTGCTTGCTGGTCGTTCGTTGGCGAAAACACGCGGGAAAAGATGGAGAAAGGACGTATTTTTTAGTCTCGTCGTGTCTCTGCGATAGATGCTAGACAAGTATCGGTAGGTACGTGGAAAAGGAGCGCACAGACGAACGTGCACACGTATGTACGGCAGCGAACGAATAAGAATCGATAAGCAGGCAAGGTACGTACGTGTGTCTACGCGCAAAAAGGGAGTTTGTATCCTCTTGTTAGGGAAAACGTCGGAGGACGGAACGCACAGGTCGGAGAGCACGGTGGTGGTGGTGGTGGTGGTGGTGGTGTTGGTGGTGGTGTTGGTGGTGGTTTGCGCGATGCGAGGTGAGTTCCGCGTGACAGGTTCCTTTACCTTGGACAACTCGGCTCGGGGCTCGGGAGAAAAAAGTCTGTCAGGAGTCTACTACCACTAGCTGGCAGTCTGGCGAGTTATGCTTTCGTGACAATCGCAACGTCGCGTCCCGCCGCGTCGGTCGTTCTTCTCTGGCTGATGAATCATTGATGAATTGGCGATGGGGTCGTGGGAAATCGCAGCTGCGATCGGCGACTCTTCTATCGCAAGGTGCTCCTCCGCTGCTCCACCTTTGCTCGCCCTTCCTCGCTCAGGTCTTCCACCGACTCTGCTGATCGGCTATGCAAAACACAGCCGATGCCTGTCTGCCTAGCGCGACCACCTATTACCGGTCACTTGTACCACCGATACCTAATATCGTGTTTACCTAATGAACATCGAGCAATCGCTTAAACGTTCCTCCACGCCGCCATTCCTACCTTTCTACCTCCATTTCCGCCTCTGCTACTAGTCTATCGTGCCGCGTTTAATTAATCGATGGGAAACTACGTACGACAGAGAAACGTTATTTGACGCTTTATCGACGTGCAGCTGACAGACATACTCGAGAATGAATTCATCGATCGAACACACACGTTCTTCCTACCTTCCGTACCTTTGTTTTCCGCGAGTTTTCTGCAACACCTGCAACACCACTTCCTTCCTCTCCTTCGCTTTGACTCGACGTCCCCATTTTTCACTCATTTTCTTGGAAAAGGCTGCCACTGACGCTGTCATTAGACCCTTGGAACATCAGTGTTGTAATTTAGCTGTCCATCTTCGTTCGTGTTGCAACCAATCCATATCCATTTCGACGAAAATTACGCGTTTGATGATTCAAGAGTCCTATGATTCGAGAACACTTGTAATTGTTCGAGCAACGTTCACGTAGTTTGGACTTTAAGAAGCCTTGCTTCTTCCTGATCCATCTTCTCCTCCCTCTCAAAAGAAGCGAATCCTCTTTTGCAAATCCTCTTTTCGATTAGATCCGTAACATCAGTAGCGTGAAACGAGCATCACAGTCTTGCTAAACGTAGCTGAATAACATTTTCCTTCTCGTAACGAACGTATTTTATTCAATAATACACAGAAATATACCTAGGATAACGCTGTTATTACACGCGTATCACAGTACATAACTCGTACATCCTCGACTGTTAAATATTGCAAACAATATTCCGTCTTATAACTCGATTCGAGTTCACGATTTCTTCTTCTTTTTCAAACAACTTTTTCAATCAATTTGTTATTTAAGAAACAAAATTATCTGACAGAATTAATTGACACTTGATGTCATACTTCAACCTTTAACGTCATCCTTGGTGACAAAGAAAGAGCCTAAAGACTGTTCGAGTGTTCAAATTGTTACTTAAACAGCAGTGAAAATTATTTATTTAGACAGAATTAACTTTGTACGACATTTCGTGTCTGTTATATACCACTTTTTTTGTTATTCTTCTTATTTTTCAACTTTTAACGTCATCTTCAGCGACAGAAAAAGAATCCAAGTCTTTAGGGGCTTATAGTCTTTGCTTTCTGGAGAGGAGTGAAAAGTGCTTAATCGACATAGGTTCTGAAATCAATACTTCCAGCGTAAACTGTACTTCCCTATTTACGCGCGTTCGATATTCCAAGTACGTGAATCTCTTTCTAACGCAACGCTTTAATCACGATGCATAATTCACAAGCGAAAGAATCGCTTTGAATTCCTTTTTCCAGAAACACTTACCTAAGACTGCGACTGAATCATTAACGACAGGCTTATTCACTTTGTCTCGGTTGGTTACATTTACCAGTGAAGAATTCAGATCGTTTAATTGTCAGTATTGCATACTTGCGAGTTGTTATTTATTCGTTTATATTCATTCCTGTATATACAGCGGAGAGAATAACTAAACACATAACGATGAAAAATTGTCGATGATTGAAATTGTTGTAACTTTGTAGAACCTTCGACTTTGACTGTCCCAAGTCCGTTTTTTCTAAAGATATTAGAAAGTAAAAATACCTTTATTCTCAAAAATTGGAAAAATCCAAATGCCCGTAAAGATATTAAAAGATTCTTTCCGTAATTTGAAACTACACCGTGAAAATTGAAATTTTCTCTTTGCAACGATCTTGAAACTTGCTGTGCGGTTTCTTCTTTTTTTTTTTTTTTTTTGCAATTTTATTGAACTTTAAAGATTAAGATTAAATGACGAAATGTTAACTTTAACATTCAAAGTTCAATAAAATTATTTAAAAAAAATTCGTACAGTAAGTTTTCAGTAAAACTTCAATCTTCAAGACCGATGGATTTAGTCGTAAATAAAATTTTTCAGTACTTTCATTTTATTTCGAAAAGAAAAAAAGAAAATTCAGGGGTAGTCAAAATGTTAGAACCTTTACTTTATAAAACGAGACTTTGTAAAATAGATTTCTACATGATTTTTTCTCGCAAAGTTACAACAATCCGACTCCACGAAAACAATTTGTGTCTGTCAGAATACTCTATTAGTAGTAGCATGCTGATAAAATTTTTCTGGGAAGGCTAAAACATCTCACAAAATGCTGGTTAATATTACTCGATAAAATATTATTCGTGTTAAAATTCCACGCGTGTAATTTCGCTCGTCCCGTGTAAATAGGTTCTCGAGCGCATCCAATAAAACGCAAGATGTACTCACGATTAAACGCACGAGTTGTGGACGATAGTAGACAAAGTTTGAGGCAAGGAACAGAGACGTGAAATTAGTCGGTGACATAACCAATGAACCATTCGACCGGTTGATTCAATAAATCCGTGCTATGGAGCAGGGTTGCGCGTTGCGACGACGCTTACGATTAATTCGACAGAATTAATGTGAACCGCTGACACTGTGCCGCGAGGTTAAGTCGTTTGGTTGAAACGACGCGGTGCGCTTCGAGCAAACGCTTTCTCGGTTGGATTCACGCGCGGTGAGAACGGAACCAGCGACTCTGACGATCGCCGAAGATTCAGCCGGAAATCGATTCAACTTCATAGCTGTTCGGAGCGATCGGAACGATCGAAATTGACCCGAATTTTGCCCCGATTTTGTCCACCATTCAACGGCTATCCAACGATAAGAAGAAATGTCGTAAACTCGCGAAGATTGGCGTAGGCCGCGAGGTCGCTTGATCGCTTATTGACCACTGTTGACTCGTGTTGACACCGCAGACCTTAGCTGGATAAATATACCGTCGAGGCGCGGGTCAAGTGGATATCTGCACGGTGTTCGCCCACATCAGGTTGAAACGGCCGCGGAACTCTTTGCCCTGGAAAACTTGTCTCGTAACGCGTTCCTAAATATTAGCTGTTGGCTAAAAAGTAACCGCGTTTTTTTTCTCCTCTTTTTTCTTTCTTTTTTTAGTCTGCGTTCAAACGAAAGGCGAATTTTTTCATACGAAACTTTATTGACATATCGACCATTTAATGTACTCGACCATTTTGTTCGATTACCTTTTTGCCATCTTTCGTGAATTCGACGTCCTCGTCGATGGTGAAATTTAGCAAATCAACCCCGACACTGCCTTCTTTTCGCCATAATTTTTTTATAGACAGCTGAAAAAGAAAAAAAACGAACGTAAACGTGCATTTTCTTTCTTTAACTAAAACAAGCTTGAACAATCAGGTCGATCGGATTACTAGACGAATTTGTTGGTTTAAAATGAAATTGGTTGCATTTTTAAGATGCAAGATCAAGATTTGGCCAATCCAATAAATACGTAAATCGTACCTATCTTCACAAAACTAGTCCTCCTAAATTTTGTTAGAATTAGTTGAACCCTACGTTCGAAAATTCATCGAAGTCGCTGAAATAAAAAAAAAGCAATAACTACTTGCCGAATGTTCTTCTTTTTCTTTCCATTTTTCTCCCCAAAGAAAGACACTGAGGAACAATCATCGTCAAACTGAGAATGAAATATCGGCGTGTCGATGATTACTTCAAGGGTAGGTAGGTCAAGTAAATTCAAAGGCTGGCGGATGGCACTTTGGTGGCGCTGGAAGGAGAGTACGAGAGAGGAAGAAAAAGCATCAATTTATTTGGATGCTTAGCAAAGAAGCCAACAGCAATTATGATATTTGTGCCCATTAGGTGAATTGGGGTGGCGACTTGCGTGACCCCAACTGATCGCAGCGGTCCGCTAACTCGCGCAATGGACCCGGGGTCAAATAACAGCGCTTCTCTCTTCCTTCATTTTATTTTCCCCCTTCGCCTGGTCCTCCCCCCTCCCTCCCCCTCACGCCTTTCTTTTCTCTTCCCTCTTGCGCGGCCTCACGAATCCTCGCGATTCGTCCAATGTGCATCGGTTTCGATTTACGCCGTGCGTGTCGAATTCGCGTTCAGTCGACTAGCGCATAACTCCCGTTAATTGGGTCAAACGAGCCAGCAATTTGGCCAAGCGTGACGAAACCAATCGTCCAAACCAATAGTGAGATTAGCTATTTTATTGTTGTTGTTGTTATTATTATGAGAAGATTCGGAGGTTATCTCTCTGTTACGTACGATTTTTACCAAATAGGTCCCTAACCTAACCTAGGCCTAACGAGGTCCCTAGAGGGCGCCGAGTGGAACGGACTTATTCTCTATGCGCTCCGTAATTTTCGGGCAAATCCCGCGGAAAGGTGGAAGACTCTATGTGGGTGGATGTCTGGTGTACAAAGTCTCTCAAAGTGGTGAGAGGAGGTGGTAACTGTCACCCTACGCTCCTTAACCTAACCTACTCTAAGGACGGGTACCCAGGTATATATATTATCAGTATTTTGCGATCAATTTCTGGAAAATTTAATGACTTTTGTAGCGCGTTATGAACCACGGAGATACATCAATTTACAAAATTTATCGAGTCGCGTGTAATCGCAACAAGTGATCATTAAATCAATGGAAAGATAGTTAGTAATTGGGTACCCTAATCTAACCTAACGTACTCAAAGGGTATATATTGTCATTCCGCGAAAGATTTTTTTATAGTACGTTGTCAACCATGGAGATACATCGTAATTTTTAACCACTTGCGCTGGCAACTGTTTTCGCGGACCATAACGAGTGACCGAACCGTACGCAACAATTTGTCGCTTTCTTTCTCTTTTGAATTCGTCGGTACGACATCACTGGATAGAAATTATTAAGAAGTAATAAACTTGTCATTTGTTTTGCCTATCAAATATACTTGAAACTGAGAAAATGTTGCAATTTGGGACGAAAAAATTCTCGACGTGCGTACGACGTGGCGTGTCATGTTAAACTTCAAAATTTATCGAGTCGCTTGACAAACTTTATTAAACGAATAGAACGGCAGCAATTATAACAATAATTAATCATTTCACGAACGAACTGAAATAGGAAAATTACAAACAACTGTGACGAATTCAAATCACACGATCCTCCTAACAACGGTTATGAGATAGACGCAAGACAACGAGATGATACGCGACACGTATCCACTTGAATAGCGTGCTACAAAATGCACGTTTTCAATTTTTAAATATACCAAGTATGCAAATACATTGGCATTAGTGTTGCAAATATCTACGTAATTTTGCTCGACGCAGCACGTGCTGAATTTATTAGACTTGCAAAGTCCTTCGACAAGGGGGGGGAATTGACGTATTTTCTGCAAAGGTCGTAGGTCAGATTCTCTTACGCAAAATAGGTAATGAATAAGCCATGATCCGATTGACGTTTATCGAACTACCGATCAATATTTATATTTTGATTTTCATACTTCTCTGCATCTGTGAACGTGCAGGTAATATACAGATAAAAAAACACGCGTCAAGCACACAATGGATATTACTTGGTCACAGTCGAGACATCGAGAAAAGTCGCTAAAGTCGTTCGTGCGATGCTTTGATCAGGCATACGAGCAACCGTACCAATTGTACCTGTGACGATTTTATCATTTCGCAAAGTCCCCTCGTTACGACAGATCGTATTGATTTCATTTTTCTGAAAAATTGAAACGAGTCGAAGGTACAGAGGGGACAGAATCGTAGTATCACGTGTAGGTGGTATTGCGATATTCGCGTTGGTTGATCGGCAAAGTTGCAGAATAGTGAGAACTTATTCTCCTCGCGGTCACTCGCTGGCACGACGCGGAGCTGGTGCAAATTGTTCCTGCACATAGAAGGAGGCAAGGTTCGTGATTCGATAAAGCGCGGTGCTCGAGCAGGGTGAGCAAAGTTGGCAGAAAATCGGCAGGGAAACGTTGGCTACCTACCTCTTTCGAGAGATCGAAAAGGGAGATGATTGGAAAGGAGCGCGACGTACATAAGTACGTTACATACTTACCTGCTGTACTTGTGTGTACTTGCATGTACCAGCGCGTACACAGCGTTTGTTCAGAGAGAGAGAGAGAGAGAGAGAGAGAGAGAGAGAGAGAGAGAACTCGATCGTGAACCAGAGAGGGAGAGGGAGAGTGAGAGTAAGAGGGAGTGGGAGAGGGCGAGAAGAGAGAGAAGGTATGGAGAGGGGAGAGGGAAAGAGAGAAGGGTAGAAAGTGGTCCCGCCCGATTCGTACACCTAACCAGGGAGATACGCGTCTGATTCGTCGGTCGCAATTGGTGGAGGCGGTACAGACAGGTATCCATATCCGGCATGGGTTGGGTTACCGTTGCTCTCCGGTTCACCCTCATCCTCTTCATCGTCTTCCTGATACGGACATAAATGTATCTACTTACTCACCGTCTAGGTAGCTAGGTACCGTCGTCGTCGTCGTCGTCGTCGGCAACTGACGGGTCTATATCCGCTCATAAGTACACCCCGCTTACTCAATTTCGTTTTCCAACAAACCTGATCTCTCTCCATCCGTTGGAATTGCCATTCGAACGACCCGAGCGGGTCATTGGCCCGTCATCGTCATCCGACCGATATTTCCGAAAACGCGTGAACACGTTGCATCGTATCCTGCGCGCGTGCTCCGATTCCTCACTCTTGTCGTTTCCTGACCCTAGTTAGACTAGTAACGTTTTCAAACTTTCGACGGATCTACGGCTCCATTGTTTTCGACAGATTCACGACAGTCTGAAATTTGGAAGATTGTCGAAGTATCTATGATCGTTTTGTTAAAAAAAAAAAAAAGAAAAAAAAAAGGGAAAAGGTACCTAGTATTTAACATCCACGAAATATGTAGATAAATATGTCAAATCATCAATGTATAGCAAATGTTCTTGGCAATAAGGAAATTGAAAGAATGAAAGAAAATAAACTCGTTAGCGGTTAAATTGCAAGTAAAAAGAAGATTTCTAGTATTTAACCTCTTGCGCTGCCAATGACGTGCCACGCACGTCGAGAATTTTTCGTTCCAAATTGCAACATTTTCTCAATTTTAAGTATATTTGATAGGCAAAACAAATGATAAGTTTATTAGTTCTCAATAATTTCTAATCCAATGATATCATACCGACGAGTTCAAAAGAAAAAGAAAGCGAATTATTGCATACGGTTCGGTCACTCGTTATGGTCCGCAATCAGTTGCCAGTGCAAGTGGTTAAGGATACCTATAAGTAATGTCGTTTTCTGACACTGTAGAAAATTTNTATTTTATTTAAAAGTGAATACAGCTTTAATCTGTAATATAATTTAACAATAAACACACTAAATGTCAATGTATTTAACTAAAATATAGATTATATTAGGCATAACATAGGTTATGTCACAACATATATATATTATATATTATAGCATAACATGTTATAATAAGTAAAATTATATACTTAAGTAAAACAAAATAGGCAAAACAGTAATAAATTTATTACTTTTCAATAATCTCTATCCAGTGATATCATACCGACGAGTTGAAAAGAAGAAGAAAGCGACAAATTGTTGCATACGGTTCGGTCACTCGTTATGGTCCGCGAACCAGTTGCCAGCGCAAGGGGTGTTAATATCTACGAAATATATAGGAAATTGAAAGAATGAAAGAGGATAGACTCGTTATCGGTTAAATTGCAACTAAATTTTGGTTCTGATTCGTGGTTTCGAACGAGAATCGCTTCGAAAGGGTGAAAGCACCACAACAATAACGACGCCCGACCATTGAATGCGATCAGGGCGGAGCAGCATGTGGCCACATAGTAGATTAGCGCCTGCGCGCACGATACTCATTAGCGGATTTATTGCCCGTTTCTTTGTTAAAATCTCATTGTCTGACCGTACTCTATCACGCTTTCCTCGGTTACTGCGGAAACTTTGTCTTTGCTCGCCGTGATCGAGTAATTTTCTGTGATCCATGCTTCGACGTGAATCTCTCTCTTTATTCGCTCCATTACTAAACATCCTAAACATCCGTCAATCTCTCATCGAACGTTATGATAGGCAATTTCAATTATCACAGAACGTTATGAATGTTGTAGTCGACGTTGGGTAAATACACGTTCATAAAATATAAGCTTGACACGTTCATAAAATATAAGCTTTGGAGGTATTTCGTGTTTATTGATTTCTGATTCGTAGCCGTCCCTTTTTCTTTGAAAACGAAGGAATCCAGACTTTCAAATACAACGAGACACAATGAAACGAAGCTTCAACACTATGTACAATATTATTCCGTGTGTCGGCTTAACGGTAAAGCCTTTCTGCCGAGGAAAGCAAAGGTGGTCTCGACAAAGATGGTTAATAAATCTTGTTGTGGTTAAGAACGTCACACTTGTTTGTCACAAAAATGAAAAGCTTGTATAAGTAAAGTTAAAGATTAAAAAGCCTCATGATCCGTCTAATTGCTAAATCCCCGTATATTTGACAGACAGAGGCCGTATCACTCTGCATAAACACGCCCTTTTTCCCTTTCGGCTCCTGTGTATTGTTCGAGAAACCGTGTATAATTGTGCCTGTAGATTACAAATACACAGCTTGCAAAAGATAAACAGAAACGTTTTTAAAAGTTCTGTCAAAATCGTATTTGTAAGATGGGGTTTACCTTGATTTGTTTGACCGTGGCTAATCCCTTGTTCTTGTTGTCAAACATCAATGGAGTAACGTTTAATTGATTGATCGTCGTTATTCGTGATTTTCTTCATTTCCGGTTCATTTCTCGGCTCGATTCTCGAAACAGTACTTTTCCATTCGTTCGATCGAATCTCTCTGCAAGATTTACGATTTCGTTGATTCTCTAATTTGCAGTTTTAATTTTTTCCTAGAGTCTATTTTTTTCTATCTCGTTTTGCATTTTATTACTTTTCTACATGCAACAAATCCCATAATCTAATCATACGTATCTATTTCCACGTTCGAGGTAGAGAAGTCTCTTTAATAATTACACTGATCGATATTTCTTACGTTCTTTCACATTTAGACGTGGAGTACGAAACATCTTGGAACGTAAACTTCAATGTCGAAATGTGAAATATTAGATACAAATAATCTCGACATATTGTCTCGATAACCGTTGATGATCAAAACCTCCCTCAAGACCATACAACTTTTGTATTAAATAATAGTTATAATTTAAAAGTGCAAGGTTCGTGAGTCACCCTGTATGTACATACGTTCTTGACACGACATAGCGAGTCTGTGACTTTAATATTTTCTTTGCTATTGTTATATTTATTATTTAATTTATTAAATTTGTTTTGTAGATTAAATTTTTACATTTTAGAAATATTAAATATTTTATATATTAATAATTTTGATTTCTGGATGATTATTAAAAGCTCATGTTGAAGCTTCTTTCTTTAGTTCAATAATTTTAGCTTCAGTTATGTCAAAATTAGGAAGATGTGGAATATTACGAATTTTATATATATATAATAAATTTTGTTTATATTTAATAATAATTAATTTATTTGGAATATTATTTTTAAGAATTATATGTTTGTGTCAATTTTCTTTAATTGTTCATGTAGGAATTATATTAACAAAAATAATATTATATAATATTATATAACAAAATTAAGATTATATGGAAGATATTTTATAATAATTAAACATGGATTTATTTCTTCAGGATTATTTTATTCAATTAATTTAATTTATAATCAAACTAAGAGACTAATTTTATTAAATTAACTCGCTTAGCTCTTTTAAGAATCTTTCTTCTCCTGATATACACGATTGGATAAAAATTGCCAATCATTTTACTTTCTAGCCGCGTTGCGTCGTAGGTATTCGAGAGGAGGGTCGCGGTTTCAGACGGTTTGCTCTTTAATAATGGGAATCTAGTGGTCGCCGAATAAGAAGAGCACGGAAATATAATAACGTCGCACAAATGCACACGCGTGCACGCGTGAACGAACGCATGAAAAATCCTAGCAGCGTAAAAATTTCGCTCGGTCTGCGTCTGTCTCCTTGGATCAACTGGCACCGGGGTCTCTTCGATCTGTCCGACCCCTCTCCAAACATCATTCGTGAACGTCGCGTCGCGTCGCGCCGCGTCGAGTTGTCATCCTCTTGCTACGTTAAATGACGAGGAACTCGATGGAAAGGCTCTCGGTCCTCGGAGCTGGATCTATCAAACTGACGTCCTTGTCACGCTTTTGCTATTCGTTTGCTCTTCGTCGTGGGCATTGCTTCCCTCGTTCTAAAACCTCTCTTTTAGACAGACATCGGTGTAATTGAGTAAAAAGAAGAAGAAGAAGAGAGAGAGAGAGAGAGAGAGAGAGAGAGAGAGATTTTATTACGCACGTAAATAGCATGTAATAGCAGGTAGAAGATAGAAACAAAACGAGAAGCTCTTATTCAGTTTGTGAATTTCAACATGCGTGTTTGACTATGTTGAATGATTGTAGAGTAAGTAAATACATATTTACCGTTTCAGCTATTTTGTTACACAGCAAAAGATGGAAACTAACAATATTAGCTGTGATCAACCAAATGAACGACAGACATTTGTCTGAAAATTGTCGTTAATTCCATGAAATTTAACCTCTTGCGCTTGGCAACTGGATTGCGGACCATAACGAGTAACCAAACCGTATGCAATAATTCGTCGCTTTCTTTTTCAACTCGTCGGTACTCTATCACTGGATAGAAATGATTGAAAAGTAATAAATTTATTATTTATTTTGCCTGCGTTACATATTTAAATATACTGAGAGAGAATATTGCAATTTTGGGACAAAAAAAAAACATTCTCGACGTGCGTGGCACGTCATTCCAGCGCAAGAGGTTAACCACTTGCGCTGGCAACTGGATTGCGGACCATAACGAGTGACCAAACCGTATACAATAATTCGTCGCTTTCTTTTTCAACTCGTCGGTACTCTATCACTGGATAGAAATGATTGAAAAGTAATAAATTTATTATTTGTTTTGCCCTATTTAAATATACTGGGAGAGAATATTGCGATTTTGGGGCAAAAAATTCTCAACGTCATTCCCGAAAGACAGAAAGAATGCAGCGTGATGAAAATGAGACCTTTACCTTTACTGTAAATGAGCGATACTGCATTATTAAAATGAAGTAATTAATATACATATGTTAGAAAAAGAAAACGCAATTGGTTTTTTGGCCAAGCCAGTTGTATTATACGTACATACATATATAGCACTAGCGAATAATTCTATTGGTTGCGCGTAATCCCATTGAGGGAATCTTGAGCAGCCAAGAGAGCGTACGTCCCCAAGGAGAGAAGGTTTGGAAAAGTAAAAAGGGACAGGGCGGCGATCGGCTACCTGCGAACCCGTAAAAGTCCCACGATCTCTGTACTTGAAAAGCCAGGATCCGTGATGAATCGTTCAGGTAACTACACTAGCGAGCAACTTGAAAATGCAAGCCGGCTGTAAAGGTGTTAATACGAGGATAATTGATTAATTCGAATTCACCGCCACGGTGAAGAAGAAAAAAAAAAAAAAGAAGAAAAAAAATCATGCGCGATTGAACACGCACCTCTTAACGCCACTAAACGCCGCCCGATTAAATTTCAATTCCACTTTCGTGCCCTGGCTAAACTTCGGTACGTGTCTTTGCGTCTGAGAAAACGCAAGCTTCGACCAAACTGATTATAGTCGAGAGATTTGAAACGAAATTAACTTTGTCTTTTCTTTTTCTCGGTAAAATTTCGACGCTCGATAAATTGTCGTGTTTCAAAATTTTCGTGTTCAAAGTAGGTTCTTCTTTCCCGAAATTTGACAAAAATGGACAGAGACACAGGCAAGTAACAGCAGCCTTTTATTCTTCCCTGGCGCGCTACAGAAGTAACTTGAAACGTTCTTTTCTAGAAAATTATATTATAGCCCAGAAGAGAGAAGAAGAAAAAAATTGAGAATTTTTCCCGACGTTTCAAACACGCCGAGCTCTTTCGTATTGTTCGAGTCAGCTCGAACGAGACCACATTGGTTAAACCTTTTTTCTCTAATCGCGCCGCGTGATCCTTTCACGTGATCCACCGCGGGCGAGCGAGGCCAGCAAAAACTGATCTTTTATAAGAGGAAAAATGGATGGAGGCAGCAAAGCGTGAGGATTTGGATTTACGAAATAGCGCGTGTGCTGTATGTAACCCTTCAGAGAATCCGATCTATCCAATAAGCAGCAGATATTGTACACCTTTCGCGCATCACACGCATTAATAAATCAAGCCTAGTTGCTCTAGAACGGGCATGTCCAACCCACGATCCTTAAACCCTATTCATGCAACCCGCGCTCTATAACCAAAATTGAAATAATTGAATAAGAATTTTATTATTTCAATCATTTTAACCACGAATGTTCATAATGTCCTTTTTGACGAGTACTTATATTTGCAAACAGATTCTTTTTCCCATACGAAGCACGCAACCTAATCTAGAAAACCAGACATTCATAAACTGGCACAAGCTAAAAGACAAGCTCGTTGTTCTCGTTAAAAATTTTCATATTTTTTTCGTTAATGTAAATATATTTTTCTAATCGACGTACTTCGCTGCAAAAGTTGTTTCAATATCTTCATAAATAATATAAGTTACATTGAACTGATCAACAAAAAAAAAAAGAAAAAAGAAAAAAAAAAGAAAAAGTGTAAAGTATGTGCGACCCGTGACAAATTTTTGCGTTGACCAACGAGGCCCAGGAGATTTAAAAAGTTGGATAGAATATTG